>NC_090648.1:164298897-164557991 GCF_040937935.1 Hyperolius riggenbachi | reverse complement strand
AACAAGCTGTAAAATAACCAGAGGAGGACTTTCAATAAGGTCCTTCACAACATTTGAATGCGCATAGTTTCCCTCTGACCAGATGCAATAAAGCACATGAAAGCGTAGAACAGTAATTCAAAAACTTTTTTTAAAGTCATGGCACAAGCACATTTCAGAATATCACACACCACAACAAAACAAAACCAAAAAAGAGATATCTCAGGAGGGGTAAGCCTCTGGATCCTAACGAGGCTCCCCCAATCCTCCTCAAGCAGCTTGATCCTGCAACGAGACCCCCAAACCAAAATAATAACTATGCCTGCCTGCGCAGGTGCACTAGCCGAAATATCCGAGTCCAACTGGGTCTGCTCTACTGTGCAAGTGGCTTGTGCCTGCACAGTAGAGCCGACCCAATTGGACTCTACTATTTCCACTTGAGCAGAAAGCGGCTTGTGCAGCGGCGACAAGCGGACTTTCTGGGGTACACTGCTGAATCTCCTCTGCTAAGGATGGGAAGCCTCTTTAGGATCCAGATGCTTCCACTAAGTAATCCCCAGAGGCCACTTTTTTTTGTCTTCAGGTTAAATGTTGAGGCCATTTCAAATAAAGATCATAAAAACCACTACATTTAAGTACATGAGCTCTGTGCACAAGCACTTTGTTCTACTGGACATCTGCAGACCTTGCCCAGTACAGATGTGCCCAATCACAGCAGAACAAGCTTAATACCACTTGAGTCTAATAGGTAAAGAAGGCAAACACGCAGAAATCAGCGCATGGGGATTTGGGTGCAGCCGGCGCCACCATAGGCCGTAACAGGAATTACGGCTATAGCAGCGCACAGGGAGTAACTTTGGCGTCGTCAGAAGATGGAGCTGAAGTTACTTTTAAAACATAATAATTCGGCTTCCAGCAATTGCTGGAAGCCGAATTATTTCATTCCCCACTATCCATGGCGGCCTGGAGGGGGAATAGAATTTAATACGGCCGGGACTTGTGCGCTAGCAGGATCAGCCATATACCGTCTGAATCCTGCAGCCAAGTCTCCTGTGCCGTTCTCTCTCGTATGCAAAGAAGGTCCCTACGATGGGCTACTAGAGGATCCGAGAAGCCTCTAGACCAGTGATGGCTATCCTTGTCACTCCAGCTGTGACAAAACTACAAATCCCATCTAGTCTATGCCTCCCCGAGTTATGCTTAGAGCCGTCAGAGTATTGCAATGTCTCATGGGACTTGTAGTTCCACCACAGCTGGAGTGCCAAGGTTAGCCATCACTGCTCTAGACAATCTGGTTGGAAAGCCAGTAGCTTTTATTACCGTATATACTCGCATATAAGCCAACCCCCAACATTTACCTCAAACTAGGAAAAAAAAAACGATTGACTCTCATATAAGCCCATGGTAGGAAATGCAGTGGCTCCTGAAGCCACATTAGGTTTACTTATAGGACAGCTGTAGCGAAAGGTATGTGGAGGCTACCATATTTTTTACTTTTTAAACAATATCAGTTCTCTGGCAGCCCTGCTGATCTATTTGGGTGCAATAATGTCTGAATCACACCATAAACAAGCATGCAGCTAATCTTGTCAGATTTGACAATAATGTCAAACACCTGATCTGCTGCAAGCTTGTTAAGGGGCTGTGGCTAAAAGTATTAGAGGCAGAGGAGGAGCAGCAAGACTACCAGGCAACTGGTATTGCATAAAAGGAAATATGGCAGCCTCCTCATACCTCTCACTACAATTGTCCTTTAAGTTTTCCTTTAAGTAAATTGCTTAGTGCTATTAAGGTAACAACAACAAAACATTTGTAAAGAGCCTTTCTCCAGTAAGCCCCAAACTACATACGCTTGTCTTAGATAAGTATAGTCCATGTTTCTGTGTGAGACACCAAGTGGAAGCATACAGTTACCTATAAAGTGCCAGTGCTGCAAGCTAAATCAGCTAACACCAGCAATGAAAGGGTTACATCCAAGACAAAGAGAGATGCCTGGCTAATATAAACAGAGCTGGCTGGTGGGGGGCAGAAGAGATAAAACAGGAGAGGTGCCAGCTTACCCAGCCCAGAAATGTAGCTGTCTGTGCAGTGTCCTTGTCCCGAATAGCTTCATCAAGAGGCAGAAGGCTGGGAGGGAAACTCCATACTGAACACATGTTGATAGAGGGGGAAAGGACCAGATCTCTCTGTGACCAATTCAAATGATGCGCTAGAGGTGCTGTCGCTTTCCCCTCACTGGCTGTCTGAGCAGGCAGGGGAAATAACCAATGAGCTTACAGGCTGCAGACACAGCAGGAAGCATGAGTGTTCATGTAGGAGCGCTCCTGCTGTAATTCTAGCCATTCATCACTCCTGGTCTGCTCTCCCCGGGGCATCCGATCTTCCTGTCCATGCTGATAGGCTGTTCTCTGTGCTCTCCCCTTCAACCATCCACTGCACAGAAATAACGGCATGTAATCAACTGTTATCTGGCTCCACTGTGCGCTCCAGACATCCACTGCACAGCCCGCAAGCCCCGCTCAGCACCAGTCACCTTCTGATCAGCGTAAGCCCATTAACAGAAGTCAATCTCAGCCAGTATCACAGTCAACACACCTTTCACCATAGACTCAGGCTCAGCAAGTAAGTGACTCGCATATAGGCTGAAAAATTCGGCCTATATGTGAGTATATACCAGGCATGAACAAACTTGGCCCTCCAGCTGTTAAGGAACTACAATACCCACAATGCATTGCAGGAGTCTGACAGCCACAGTCATCACTCATAAAGGCAAATGCATTGTGGGACTTGTAGTTCCGTAACAGTTGGAGGGCTGAGTTTGCTCATGCCTGGTATATACGGTACTCAAAAACAACTGATCAATTACAGCACTCACTGATCAATATAGAAGATCCGTATCGTGGAATGGAACAGATTTACAATAATATTATCTGTACAGAGGGCTTGTTTGTGACCTTGAGGCACACATCCTAGTCACATAGATAAATGGGATCATCCTGAGGCGACATGTGACATGATGAGATAAACATGTGTATGTACAGTGCAAAACATTAATTATCAGGCGGTTTTACTTGTTTTATTTTGCTGCCTGAAAGAGTTCATTTCTAGGCATGGACGTGACAGCTTCTGTCTTGTCGGTAGCTTGTCAGGAATATAGGAAACATTACAGATAAGCAAATTACAGCCATAAAAGTTTTCCTGGCAGAATTCAACTTCAGGGAAAAGTAAAATACATGTAATATTGACCTTTTTCTAAGGCCACATACACACATCAGACTATAGTCTTTGGAAAATGAAAGATCACAGACCATCATCTGCAGATCCGCAGATCTGAAAATCCATCCTGGTGAGTCTGATCTGCAGATGAATGTCAGTTAAATCATGTGTGTATGATGATCTGCAGATCTCATAGACTATCATTGCAATTTGCAGGAATGGATTTTTGGCAGGAACAGATCTTTTGCAGATACTGATCTTTTGTGTCTGTACAGCATCTGTGTGTGCAGCATCTTGCAAAGATTTTTTCTGATGTGGAGTTCAGCTCCATAGAAAAGACTGTGTAGAGTATGGCTCTCATACTACATGAAGGGTGGTAAGATTGGTCTGTGATCTTTCATTTTCAAAAGACTATAGTCTGATGTGTGTATGTGGCCTAACTCTAGGACACTTAATTGGCTGCCACTGATTAGAAACAGCAAAACATTCAACCTACTTTGTAAATGTTTAAATATAAAACAAAACCCTGGGATACTTAAAAGTCATTCTAATGCTGCGTACACACTGGCGACTATGGTCGTTTAAAAGAGCTAATTAACGATCGTTCCGCCGACAATCGGGGAAAGAACTTTACCCAACGATCATTAACACGAACGACATCGGGACGATGGAAATATCCAACCTGACGGATCGTATCTACCGACAATCGTTACAAAACTATAGTGTGTACAGACATTGGCCGAGAACAATCGTTACAAGGGCCAATGCGCCTGCGTTGGATTCTGCCCAGCTTCAGTACTTCCTGTGTAGCGCGGCCGTAAAGATTGTTACATTGCTCATTTCAATTAAACTTTGTGTTCAAGTTAACAATCCTATATTTGTATCTATTGTATCTCCAGGTTAGTTTTTTTTTAATTTTATATAAATATGTACGCAACATTTCCTTCTGATCGTTCTTTTCTGCGAGAACGATCGTTAAAATGTGTATGATGATCGCTGCATCCCATCGTTGCATTCCAATCTTTCCAATATCGTTCGTCTGGTAACTATCGTTCCTTGCAAACGATAGTTATTATCGCAAGTGTGTACGTAGCATAAGGAGTAGCAGGATAAATAGAATTGTTTATCTCATCAGTTTATTTTCACCTCAAGTTCACTTTAATGTTAGTTTTACACTTACAGCGGCATGTCACATTGCGGTACTCTCCCCCACTGCAGCTTGTTGCAGTAGCCATTAACTCAATGGGTCAAGTGCTCTGGACGCCGCAGAAGTAATGAACAAGCTGCAGTGCCTAACCCTGCGACATCCGCGGTAGTCACGTTAAATTTTCTTTGGTCGCAACGTGGCTATAGCTGACAGTGAGACTTTTCAGCTGTAGTGCGACTGTTCCATATCGCACCACAACACACCAATATAAAAAGGGACCCTAAAGTGATTTTCTACCCAGCTTTACAAAAAAACAAAACAAAACAAAAAAAAAAAACCTATGATTAACATGCAAGTTTAATTTCAGTTTTTAGAATTGAATGTCTAGCAAGACTCGAAAGCTCAGATGGCATATTATTCCCAACCGAGGATGTATGAATACTTGTATTTGTACAGAGGGCAGCATATTGTAATTGCATGAAATAGTCAAAAATAGATCAAGTTCCAATAAACAATAATGATTACCAGTTGGCTTGTCCAGTTTATTAGCAGCAAGTTTTATATGGAACCAGGAAAAATATACTGTAAGGCCTGAGACACACTGTGAGCGATTTCTAAGTGCTTTTCTGACCATCAGCGCTGTCTGGGCATTTTTTTTTTTTTAAATACTCCCATTGACTTGCAATAAAATTGTGGTAAAATCACCACAATTGCGATTCTTCAAAATATTGCGATTGTTGCAATTTTACTGTGATTTTAATTCAAGTCAATGGAAGCATTTAAAAAAAAAAAAAAAAATGCTCAGACAGTGCTGATGGTCAGAAAAGCACTCTGATAGCTCTCAGTGTGTCTTATGTCTACCTTACCATGAAGCATTCACTTTATACAGCACAACTGATTAAAGCGGATCCGAGATGAAAAACTAAATATAACAAGTGACTTGTCTATATATATCTTATCTAAAGTTTAGATAGTTCACACAGCAAATCTATCTTCAAACAGCTTCAACAGTATATTAATATTTTTTCCTGTGATACAATGGGAGCAGACATGTTTTCTGCTTGTCACTATTACACAATTACACACACAGGCAAGCTTATCTGTATCTAGGTATGCTAATTTGCATATTCTGTGAAAACTCCACTCTTATCTCCTCCATTACACAGGCAACTGATCTGTATCTGCACTGCAGCTCTCAGATTGTGAAAACTCTGCCTCTGAAATCTATAGCTAGTAACACCTTTTTCACCTGCCCAGACTGAAATCCCACAATCCCTTGCAAGCGCCAAGGCACTCTGGAGAAGCTGTGGGTGTGGCTTATTTAGTTTATAGGAAATTAGGGTATTAAAACAAAACAAGTATTTGGCTTGAGGAATGCCCTATAAACTATATGTAAGGAACACAATTATGCAATGAGTAAAAGTTCATCTCGGATCCACTTTAAAAAAAAAAAGTCATTGCCCCCTCCCCCACAACAGTATTACATCATGGTATGGTCCTCAGATGTAGAATCAGAGCATTACCTAGATTCACTGCTGCTTTCTGCAGTGCTGACTTCACCTGTAGACTTCTGTGATCTCTGCGCACTCAAGAACAGAGTTCGAAACCAGGAAGCCTTCAGCACTCTAAGAATGAGCAAAGAAACAGGCATTATTTATAATCGTTTCACTTAACTAAATACATAACACTGCTGTTGTCACACTCAGCTGTTATGACTTTTAGCCATGAACTCCCCCACATAAAAAAGTAAGCTCACATGTGTGAATACACCACATGCTCACTTGCCCAGTGGCATGGGATCAACTACTGTTTAGCTGCTGTATATAAAGCTGAATGCAAAATCAACAGAGCCAGAATGACAAATATGCAGTGAGAGGAAATTTTATAAAAAAAGCATAAAAGTTCAAATTCTTAGCAAATTAAAGAAACCCTTTCCACTTGTAATCTTTTTACCTACTGTAAGTCTAAAAACACAGCAAGTCTTTGGCTCAAATTGTATTCAAGCCTGATTCCAATTCTTCAGAATTATTAGTATTTAATTGACCATACATACTGCACTACATGTTTCCATGTTGTAGAATGTAAAAGGAACCTTAGGTGATATTGAGGTTGCCATATTGACTTCATTTTTTTTTATGCAAGTTACCTGACTAATCTTGATCCTATAAGGCTGTGTTCCCACTTGAGCTGAGAATGGACATTTTTTTTTTTTTTTTTTGTCCGTTTCTTGCTCATTGCAAAACTGACAGTGAACAGCTCCAATTCTTAAATATTGGATCCGTGCACACTTGTTAGCCTGCAAAGGATTTATTGCAGTAAGCAGACCGCACTTCAGTGCAGTCCAGCGATAATCCCAGACAGACAGGCACGTTCCCCATATAGCCTATGGGGCATCTGCCCCTAGCTCCAGCCAAACCACAGTGGATCATTGGAGTGTTCCACTGGCTGTACGTGATCTGGAGCAAGTTGAAATAGAGCCTACCACTTTTAAGCATAGACTAGGCCTGAACAATTTTAGGAAAAAATTGAATTGAGCGATTTCTGTCCAAAATTACGATTTCGATTTGATTCACGATTTCCTTCAAATCAAGCTTTGTTCCCCCCCTTTGTGCCTGTCTGTTCCCCCTCTGTCCCAGTCTCTCATTGTGCCCCCTTTGCCTCTTCATGCCTTCTCTTGCCTCTTTTGTGTCTCTGTGCCCCCTCTGTGTCTCTCTCTGTCCCCCAAGTTGCAGCAGTTGTGGACATAGCTTCAAGCACGAGTCCAGCGATGCCCGTCTATCCACTTTGCCTCCTGCAGGCTCTAATGCACGGCATACTTCCTGTATATCATGTGACATACAGGAAACCGAAGTTTTGCCAAGCACAAGAGGCGGCAGAGGGCGATAGAGAATGGAAGGTATGTCCAAATGCTGCGGGCACTGGGCCTTTGGGAAAGTTTGAAGGCGCTTCTTGAAACTTCCTATAATAATAATAATAATAATAATAATAATAATAATAATTGGAAATGACGTGATCGCGATATTCGCCGCTTTGACGATTCTGAAATTGTGATCTTGGTGATCGCGATTTCGATTTAAATTCGATTTATCTTTCAGGCCTAGCATAGACCCTGTATGCAGATTAGGTGTTCTGACTCAAGTCTGACTAGATTATCTGCATACTTGTTTCATGCTCGTGATTTAGACACAACTGATGCCAAAAAAGATAAGCAGGACTGCCAGGCAATTAGGATTGTTTAAAAGGAAATGAATATAGCAGCCTTCATATCAAACATTGAAAGCTTCCAACAGTTCTCTGTGAACTTTAATCTGTGCCATCAGAGTAACATACAGGGCCATGATATAGGTGAGCATGTTCCAAGAAAGCCCGGTATATTGTAAAGTGCTTCTGAGGAAGTCCCAGTGGACATGGTTGAAGGCCTTCTATACATTCGTCGACAACCGCATCATCAATTAGGTCCTCAACTGTGCCGAGTGGAATGCTGCCAGCATTTGTATCGTGTTTTTCCTGGCTTCCTGGTGAGTCCCACCTGACTGAAGTGGACTAATTGAACCATCAATAGGGCCAATCTATTAGCAAGAACCTGCTGGGAATACACGTTACATTTTTTGTGATCAATTCTCCGTGCGATCTATTAGCCATTCGATTCTCTGCTCGATCTTATCTTAGTTTTTCTTATCTTTTTTTCCATTCACTTCTATGAGAAATCGAGCGGAATTTTATTAGACGGCATCTATCGGAACGATTCTTCGCAAAAAATGTACCGTGTATTCCCAGCATTAGAGTAAGACTTCAGGTCCAAATTAAAGTGGACCCAAATTAAAAATACAAGATTTCAGAAAAAAATCTATTTTCTAAATTATAATAATAAATAGCAGCCTTTTTTCAGCTGCATGATGACAAATATAAAATATTTTACATTTATTGGAGGAACCCCTCCCTTCCTTTCAAATTGCCGGGATTTTTCCGGCAAACTGGTGGAGTAGATGGTGTCTGGCAATGGAGGAATTGCTAATGGCTGCCCCGAGTATAATCCTAGCTATGAAAAGAGAAGGGTGAAAAGCGTGCACTGAAATGATCATAGGTTTGAAGGAGTGTTTATTTATCTTTGTATGTGTCAGAGTGGTGCAACTAAATATTTTTAATAAAAAAAATGTTTGGTTTGGGTCCGCTTTAAGCAGTAGGCTGGGTTGATAATTGGTTCATATAGCTGAATCCTTACCTTGCTTATGTATAAACCATATCTTTGGGGAAAGAAGTGGGGGACTCTGGGTCTGTTAGAATGATTGGCCTTGGGGAAAGAGGGGTGTAGCAAATCCCGATGTTTGTAATATGCTAGCAAGAAGCCTTCAGGGCCTGGAGCCTTCCCCTATGGGAGTTTGAGAGATGGCCACTTTAAACTCAGCAAAGGAGATTGGTTATCCCATTCATTTATATTGAATGAATGGAGACAGATAGTGCAGTCTATGCATTTCTGATGACCCTGCAGAACACCGCACTGTGCATTGCTGAAATAGTGATCAGCAAGGCACAGATGAAAACTACTGTCACAATTATAAATGACAATCTGCTAAGCTACATAATTAATGGCAGTTTTCTGGCAGTAAGATGGCTTACTGCTACAGATGTGAATAGGCCCCCAAAAGACTACAATCACTGCAATAAAACACTAAAGCAATTAGACAACTTTAGAGGGCTCATGTCACTGCATTCCCCAAACAGGAAGTGGGGGGGGGGGGGGACAACTTAGATGGGACACAAATCTAAATAAAAGTTGAAACAACTTCCCATACTGCTGCATCTAGTGTGTGTCTTGCAGTTAGTAGACTGTGACACAGAAGTACTGAACCCTGCATGACAAAGCAGCTGGTGAGGTGAATCAGACTGTCCTCCATACTCACCCGCATGCCTGCAGCACCATACCAGGCAGCCGCCCCGGCATCACTCTGCTCAAAGCAGCACTCATCTTCCTAACGCTGCAGCCACAAACATGAGCTTCCCTGCAAGGTCACGTGGTTCATACCAACTCACTAACCCGGGCAGGGGTGCTGACATTTTCCATTTACAAGAAAGCGTCTGAAAACCCCTATGAAACCACAACTACGCGCTACTTTATATATCTAGCTACATTATATTATTCAGCAACCATGAAATGTTATTTGAATTTCGAAATATTTCCCCGGACGTGAGGAAGTGGTACGCCCCGAACTCCTGGCTGCGCTATGTGAGCAAAATTGGGGGGGCGGTGGTGACATGAAACCGAGAACTAATGCCCGTCAAGTGGTGAGAACTGATAGCATTCATTTTGAACGGTATACAATGTTTATTCTATCAACGCTTCAAGCAATCTGTGCTATTTTTAGTTTGTATGACGATATATATACACTGCATCTCACCCCCATTCAGAAAAAAACATTGGTTGGGTCTTCCGCCCGAACCTGTTAGGTCACCGTGACGTCACGACTGCCAACATGGCGGCGCCTGTAGGGAGGTTGGTGGCTGGTGTACTGGCATGCAGGGCATGGGCAGTGCGCGGTGTGGGCAGCCGGTTGCTGAGCTCCCAGGCTGCGGGGTCTCCCTGGCGGCTGCATGGAGCTGTGTGCCTGAAGAGGCCGCCAGTGGTGGTGCAGAGTAAGAGCCCCCTACAGCAGGAGGTGGACGAGCTGCTGCAGCAGGTATTGCTTGGTCACCTCTGGGGAATGGAGTGGTGAAAATGTAAAACCTTATCATATTTGGAACCAATTGCAATAATTTATACGTATCGCTATTAGAAAGTGCAACCTAACCATAACCATTGACTTCATTCAATGTATTTTTATCAGAAAATGCAACCTAACACTATTCTCACTCAGAATCCTTCTCTACAGGGCAACTAATAACCCCCCCCCCCCCCTGGAGATAACTAATAACCCCCTGCCCTTGGAGATAACTAATAACCCCCCCCCCCCATTGGGCAACTAATACCCCCCCCCCCCCCCCCCTTGGAGGTGACTAATAACCCCCCCTCCCCTACTGGGCAACTAATGACCCACCTGGAGAAAAGTAAAGACTGGTGTTTGCAAATAATGACAGCCGGAAAAAGTAAAAGAAGATGCACAGTCCGTACATTGCTTATGTGCTGTATGGCACGTTGCAAAATATTACAGGTTACATTATCTTTCATTACAACGACTGTGGGGTGTGCTGGGAAATATATGGGTTCTTGTATGAGGTGTCTGACGTTAGAACTTAAGCCTTTCCTCTCCTAGTAATTACCACCACCACCAAGGCTGGTGCCAACTAGTTCAGCAATTGCCTGCAATTTTCACAACTCTCTAAGGCCCTGTTCACACTCGGGAAGCAAAATCACCTAGTGATTGCGACCACGATTTTGTGTTACATTATTCTGTGATTTTTTTTTGGGGGGGGGGGGGGGGGGGTGACTGTGCAGCAGCACTTTGCTGATCACTCAGCAAACCCCACATGTGTAAGTCGCCTAATTATTACATTTATTGGTGGCTGCTATAGCTACAATTAACATTGCAGTCTATGTGATGCCAATTTTACCGACCCACTGCAGGTGCCTAAATTACCTGCTTTGCCCCAGAACACTACATAGGTGGTTAAAATTTAATTATCTGGAAACGTGTCACAGTAACAAGCCACAGGCGCTGATCAACCCTGCTAAAGTCTTTCCTAGCTGCTTTACTTACCTGTCCTTGTTTTTTATGAAAATAAATTTGACAGCCTCTTGTTACTTTTTTTTTTTTTCTCCCAGATTGAGCTGGAGAAAAGTTTGTATGCAGATCATGAGATTAAGCTTATGGAAGACAAAGTCCGACTGAGTAAACAGTCTGTAAACTATGACGATGATTTTGACTCTGACAACAAAGACATTGTGCTCACACAAGATCTGGAAGATGCCTGGGAGCAGAAATGGAAGGCATTCAAGCCAGCTCCAGCAATAACCGGTACAAAGCTATGTGCACCATATTTGCTTGGTTTTTAGTGACTTTGTAGTTGACGCGAGCGTATACCTTTCTGTTAAATATCACCCTGCCTCCCCCCACACACAAACATCCATGATAAAATGAGATAAAAGGGTTGATTCATAAAGCATTACCGCATTCGGTAATGCAGGAAACAGATGACTTTACCAAGCACTTAGGAAAATGTCAATTGATATACCCTGTTACAGCTTGAAAAGCTAGAATTACAGAGCTGTGAGGTATATTACTGACTTGTGTGGTAATCACCTCAACACATGTCGGTAATTGTGAATTCATAAAGCAGTCAACAAGTGGTAATGGCACAAAGCAATTCCGCTCCCCCCCCCCCCCCCCCCAGGCAGCACAGCGAGATCGCAACAAACAGGCATCCCTTGAATGCCTTAGGATGTGTGTCTGTTTCCCTCTTGGATACCTGTTAGGAGCTAGTGGGGGAAATCACACAAGCAGGGCATGTGTAACATTTTTTGGAAGTTAATCTAAGCTGTGGCAATTAAATAGAATGTTAAGAAAGATTAATAGACAGATTCAGAGCAGAGGCAGTATAACAAAACCTATACATCTAAAGGGATGTCGGGATGCCCCGCAATGCCCTCACTGCATGGTACACGCTGTTAACACAAAGGTTTTTATCAATGAGCTGCGGTAATGTACCACACCTGTGAAAAATTTTATGAATTAGCACCCAAAAGTCTAAAACATGGAATGCGGTTTTTCCTGACCAGATTTTTCTTTCACACAGCCTTTTAAGAATTGACCCCAAAAAGACCAATTGCTGCAGATCCTTACAATTGACCTCCTTCCTAGCTCATAACATGCTTATAATCATTCTTGTGCATATGTAGATATGTACACTTTTACATAGCCCTTTACAGAAAACCTCATAGAACTAACATTACTAAGGCCTTGGGAGTCACTGGCGACACTTTTTGGGAGATCGATCAGGGCCGGGCCGAGGCAGAGGCAGGAGAGGCTCCAGCCTCAGGGCGCTGTGTAGGAGGGGGCGCACAACTCACACAGCTATCATTCCCCTATTGTATTTGTAGCAGAGAGAAATAAGAAAAGGGGATACATGGCAGTGACTGCAAGCCAGATAACTAGAGATTAGGGTGTTGGGGGCCCTGGGACGCCTCTTACTCTAATAGTAATCAGTGTGTGATAAATGGGGGGGCGCTTTGGTGTCTCAGCCTTGGGTGCTGGAGGACCTTGTCCCGGCTCTGAGATCAATAAAAGATTACGAGAGACTAGTGATGCGCTTTCGAGTTCAGATGGACTCAAATTCGGAATTTTAATGAAGTCTAATGACTTTAAGTGTGACCATGGGATGGGGGGGTTAACTTACCCAGAACTCTTTGGGACCTCATAGGCGTAATGAAAGTCACATTCCACCACTCAATTTTACGCTTCCTCCTTCCGGCTTGAAAGAGGAAGTGCTGTAGTGAGTAATGCAACACAGTTTTTATTACGCCTATGACGTGTAATGAAACACCAAAGTCCCAGAGACTTCTGGGTAAGTTAACACCCCCACCATTCCGGTGTCACACCTGAAGTCATTAGACTTCATTAGAATTACGAATTCGAGTCGGTCTGGACTCAAAAGCCCATGGCTGCGGAAGACCTACCTAACAGTCCTTTACCAAGGCTCACAATTTAAGACAGATTCCCACTTGTACCAAGCAGCCATCTCTGAGATAGACACCAGTATTTCTTCTCTGTGATTAAGCATCTGAATCAGCGGTGTGCAAAACTCAGAAGCAGTGTGTCCCTTTATTCTCTGCATGATTTCGCAAGCAGCGTATCGATTTCAATGGACTGTGATTCGCGCAAAATCGCCCCTAGTGGAAACGGGACCGAAATGTCAATACAACATTGCAGCTGCCACAGAAGCCTCTTGTACTGTTGACCATTTATGTCTCTGCATGTCTCTGCATCCTCAAGCTCTACATGATTTATAGATTAGGTCTGATCATTGCTTAGTGCATTGATGCAGCGCGTCCCCTCTGTGTGCACGAACAGTAAACAAACCTTCTGTGCACTGTATACAGGTTGCCATGGCAACCACGGAGGAATCACGTAGTACAATCTAGTCCAGCCAGCCTATCAGCGCACAACGCAGCCGGCGGATGTGACGTCACAGGAAGATACGTCACATGCCGGAGATCGGCAGAGATGGCGTGACTAGATGGAGGAAAGCATTGGGCCATACAGCGCGCCGATATACACTGTTTCCGAGGCGAGGGAGGAACGAGCATAAATAAATACAAGAGGGGAGGTACCTGTTAAGGAGGGTAGAGTGGGCTAGTGCTATTTAAGCATCCCACTTTATGACACATTCAGCTCTGACTTGAGCGTGTTGCTGGGGGAATCTCTGTTGGTTGGGTGGAGGGTTGAATTGTATATAATGTAAATATTACTTATGCTGTGTATCACATACTCCTGACGACGCCTCTGTTTATGAGGTGAAACAATTGTTGAGTCACACTTCTGGGCATTTGTTTGTTGCACCGCTCTTACACCCCAATGGTGATTATAGCTTCACCCAGCTACCTTCTATGAAGGCATGTATGTCCCCTATGGGGATTATATATATATGTGGTGTATCTAACAAATGAGGTTGGCTGTATTTAACAAGCAACTCTGATACACCGTGAGTTTGTTGATCATACACCAACAGATTGCTGTTGAATTTCAGACATATGTATTACACATTGTCAGTGAGGATCATGTGGGATAGCTACACCCCATGATACAGTTATCTGGGGGGGATCAGCAAAGACCCCTGCAGGATCACTCACCCAGCTGACAAGTTACTAGCATATTTTACAGTACAAATTAATCTGAGGGGTGTCCCTGACAATAAAACTCCCTTGCAAATCCCTGGGGACAGTAAATTTGAATCAGACAAATACTGCCAAACAGGGAAAAGTTTTAATTAACTTTATTTGTGTACATAATGGTCAAGCCTGGTTGGGCAACGTGTGACAGACATTAATTACCTGTGCAACCCTTTCGGTAGTGAGATATTCTTAGTGCAATCCACCCAGTTCCTGAGGATGCAATAGGAGATGACTACAAATCACATACAGTGGAGGAAATAATTATTTGACCCCTTACTGATTTTGTAAGTTTGTCCAGTGACAAAGAAATGAAAAGTCTCAGAACAGTATCATTTCAATGGTAGGTTTATTTTAACAGTGGCAGATAGCACATCAAAAGGAAAATCGAAAAAATAACCTTAAATAAAAGATAGCAACTGATTTGCATTTCATTGAGTGAAATAAGTTTTTGAACCCCTGCCAACCATTAAGAGTTCTGGCTCCCACAGAGTGGTTAGACACCTCTACTCAATTAGTCACCCTCATTAAGGACACCTGTCTTAACTAGTCACCTGTATAAAAGACACCTGTCCACAGAATCAATCAATCAAGCAGACTCCAAACTCTCCAACATGGGAAAGACAAAAGAGCTGTCCAAGGATGTCAGAGACAAAATTGTAGGCCTGCACAAGGCTGGAATGGGCTACAAAACCATTAGCAAGAAGCTGGGAGAGAAGGTGACAACTGTTGGTGCGATTGTTCGAAAATGGAAGGAGCACAAAATGACCATCAATCGACCTCGCTCTGGGGCTCCACGCAAGATCTCACCTTGTGGGGTGTCAATGGTTTGGAGAAAGGTGAAAAAGCATCCTAGAACTACACGGGAGGAGTTAGTGAATGACCTCAAATTAGCAGGGACCACAGTCACCAAGAAAACCATTGAAAACACATTACACCGCAATGGATTAAAATCCTGCAGGGCTCGCAAGGTTCCCCTGCTCAAGAAGGCACATGTGCAGGCCCGTCTGAAGTTTGCCAATGAACACCTGAATGATTCTGTGAGTGACTGAGAGAAGGTGCTGTGGTCTGATGAGGCCAAAATAGAGCTCTTTGGCATTAACTCAACTCGCTGTGTTTGGAGGAAGAAAAATGCTGCCTATGACCCCCAAAACACCGTCCCCACCGTCAAGCATGGGGGTGGAAACATTTTGCTTTGGGGCTGTTTTTCTGCTAAGGGCACAGGACAACTTAATCGCATTAACGGGAAAATGGACGGAGCCATGTATCTTGAAATCCTGAACGACAACCTCCTTACCTCTGCCAGGAAACTGAAAATGGGTCGTGGATGGGTGTTCCAGCACGACAATGACCCAAAACATACAGCAAAGCCAACAAAGGAGTGGCTCAAGAAGAAGCACATTAAGGTCATAGAGTGGCCTAGTCAGTCTCCGGACCTTAATCCAATAGAAAACCTATGGAGGGAGCTCAAGCTCAGAGTTGCACAGAGACAGCCTCAAAACCTTAGGGATTTAGAGATGATCTGCAAAGAGGAGTGGACCAACATTCCTCCTAAAATGTGTGCAAACTTGGTCATCAATTACAAGAAACGTTTGACCTCTGTGCTTGCAAACAAGGGTTTTTCCACTAAGTATTAAGTCTTTTATTGTTAGAGGGTTCAAAAACTTATTTCACTCAATGAAATGCAAATCAGTTGCTATCTTTTATTTAAGGTTATTTTTTCGATTTTCCTTTTGATGTGCTATCTGCCACTGTTAAAATAAACCTACCATTGAAATGATACAGTTCTGAGACTTTTCATTTCTTTGTCATTGGACAAACTTACAAAATCAGTGAGGGGTCAAATAATTATTTCCTCCACTGTATGTATGTATGTATGTTCCAAATGTCCCTCTTTGTGTCCTTCAAATGTCCCTGTTTGTGTCCTTCAAATGTCCCTCTTTGTGTCCTTCAAATGTTCCTCATATGTCACTATTTGTGTCCTTCATGTGTCCCCCTTTGGGTACTCCATATGTCCCCCTCATGTCTTATTTCCTACTGCATGAATGTAATAAGTGGCAGCCGCTGTCACTCACCTCATTGCTGGAGCCCGCGGTAATGAGCTTCTGGCCTCCTCCTGTCAGCCGTGTTGTCTTCCGCCTGTCCAGTGTACTGATGGATTCCCCCTCTCTGAATATAACAAGCTGCGGCAGCCGCTGGCATCACATACCTCATCCTTGGAGCACGCGCGGTCAGCCACATCCCTCACACTCCTTCACTCTAGTGTTGGTCGCGTCTATAATGACGCATACAGACACGACCAGGAAGTGCCAGCACTAGAGTGAAGGAGTGTGAGAGGGATGTGGCTGACCGCGCAGGCTTCAAGGATGAGGTATGTGAGGCCCGCGGCTGCCACTGCTTGTTATATTCACAGAGGGGGAATCAATCAGTACACTGGACATGCGGAAGACAACACCGACGACAGGAGGAGGCCAGAAGCTCATCACCGCGGGCTCCAGTGATGAGGTGAGTGACAGCAGCTGCCACTGCCGCCAATTATATTTATGCAGGAAAGTTTAGGAAGCCCCTGGCGAGTGCAGGAAATCTCCAACATCGCGGCAAATCGACGGTTCTTATCGGCGGGCGATCGTTAAGTCGGGGACTCCCTGCCTTTGGACTATAAGATGCAGGGACTTTTTCTCCCTACTTTTGGGGGAGAAGTAGTGCGTCTTATAGTCCAAAAAATACGGTACTTTTCAAATACACTTGCACTTTTTATTATCAGTATGGTGGTCATCTTGTATTTCTATCTTTCACTACCTACAGAAGCTGATGACAAGAATAACCGGTCATCATTAAACAGAAAGCTACAAAATACTTTGGTTCTTCTGGTTAAAGAGAAGTTTGGAGATGAAGATATATGGTTATTTCCCCAGCTGGCTTGGCAGGCTGGCGAAACGATGAAACAGACAGCAGAGCGGGCTCTTTCTACTTTGTCTGGTAATTTATTTCCAAACCTTATCTAAACTCCCACAATAGTATACTTACCCATTTATCACTGTGATATAAAATGCTTTTATTTGCCTCTGCCTAATGTACTTTATAATGTTACGGGTGGAGAATATTAATGCAGTAAGTTGACTTCATGGCTTCCTTGTACACCTAGTTGCAACATTATACTAAACTCTGACGTACACACTAGTATATACAGCTGTGAGGGGGGTTCCATTGGTTAACCCCAGTGGCAAATTCAAAGATGCTCTTGCCTTATTATTATTTATTGGATTTATATAGCGCCAACATAATATGCAGCGCTGTACAATAGTCACATGTTTTTGGAAGAATTTAAACTGCAGTTGAAAACCTAATTTATTCATAAACTCAGAACTCTGGATTTTGGCGTGAACAGAGTAAATCCTGTTTTACCAGCTTTGAACTAAGAAACCTGTGGCCTCTGTCCAGGAAATGGTATACTCTTTAAACTCATCATTAACCTCCTTAGCGGTATGGACGAGCTCAGCTCGTCCATTACCGCCGGAGGACGCCGCTCAGGCCCAGCTGGGCCGATTTGCTTAATTTTTTTTTCAAACACGCAGCAAGCACTTCGCTTGCTGCGTGTCTATTCTGATCACCTCCGCCAATGCGCCGCAATAGAACCTCCCCCAGACCCCGTGCGCAGCTTGGCCAATCAGTGCCAGGCAGCGATGCGGGGTGGATCGGAACTCCGGATGACGTCACGACATCGATGACGTCATTGCGATCGTCGTCATGGCGACGGGGGAAGCACTTAAGGAAATCCCGTTCAGAATGGGATTTCCTTACGTGGATACACGCCGGCGGCGATCGGAAATACGCACTGGACGACGCAGGGAGGGGGCATCATGTAGCTAGCGCTAGGCTAGCTACATGATTTAAAAAAAAAAAAATTAACAAAAACTGCTGCGCCGCCACCCTGGCACAGGTAATAGAACGCCAGGTTGGTTAATAAAACTGACGGAATAGACCGGGCCTGGCACCACACAGCTGTGAAGTGCATCTGTCTCATCATATTTCTACCAGTTACAGATTGCCCAGCAAGCTCACGGTGAATTAGAACTCCTGGGAGGGTGTAAGGGGATGAGAGACCAATAAGCCTCCTTACTAAAAAAAATGTAAAAAGGCAAATTTCAGTTTTTCATAGCATTTTAGTAAGGAAGCTTTTTGTTCTCTTTGAGCCTCTTACACACTACTAGAAGTTCTGGTTCACCATGAGCTTGCTGGGTACTCTGTAACTCAGGTGTTTCAAGTTCTACCACAGAGCCATATTAACCACTTTACCCCCGGCGGTACGAATTTCTCCGTCCCTTTTTTCCCTCCTAAAAAACCAGGGACGGAGAAATCCGTACCTTCCGCGCTCCCGCCGCTGTCCGCGCTACCGCCGCTCGTGCGCGCGCACCCGCCTCGTGCACGCCGCCGCCCGCTTGCCCGGAGATCAATGAACGGGAAAATCCATTCCCGTTCGTTGATCTAAGCCCCCGCAATGATCTGCTGCTTCTTTCAGAAACCGCGCGATCATTGTGAGTCTCCCAGCCTCCTACTGCTTCCTGTAAGCGTCCTTCCGGTCGCTTACAGGTCGCATGTAAACATACTCACTGTGGCCATCTTGTGTCCAAATAGTAAACTACACCCTAATGCATTTTACACATACAAATAAATTGTTTTACATAATACATTAACTCATTACCTCCCACACTCCCTAATTTTTTTATTTTTTTTTTGTAATTTTTTTAAAAAAAATATATATACAATAAAAAAAAAAAACATAAATAGTTACCTTAGGGACTGAACTTTTTAAATATTTATGTCAAGAGGGTATAACACTGTTACTTTATAAACTACAGGTTAGTAATTAGGGATGGACGCAAAACTGAAAAAAATGCACCTTTATTTCCAAATAAAATATTGGGGCCAAACATTGTGATAGGGACATAATTTAAACAGTTTTATAATCGGGAATAATGGGCAAATAAATTTCATGGGTTTTAATTACAGCAGCATTTATTATTTAAAAACTATAATGGCCGAAAACTGAAAATAATTTTTTCCCACATTTTTTCCTATTTTCCCCATTAAAACACATTTAGAATAAAATAATTCTTGGCATAATGTCCCACCTAAAGAAAGCCTAATTGGTGGCGGAAAAAACAAGATATAGTTCATTTCATTGCGATAAGTAATAATAAAGTTATAGACGAATGAATGGACGGAGCGCTGAAAAGTGAAAATTGCTCTGGTGGTCAGGGGGTAAAACCCCTCAGTGGTGAAGTGGTTAAAGAGACACTGAAGCGAAAAAAAAAATATGATATAGTGAATTGGTTGTGTACTATGAATAATTACTTGAAGATTAGCAGCAAAGAAAAGATTCTCATACTTTTATTTTCAGGTATATAGTGTTTTTTTCTAACATTGCATAATTCTATAATATGTGCACATTACACAACACTCAGCATTCAAAATCAGTCTTTCAGAGCAGTCTGTGAAGTAATGCCCTCTCCTCTAGCAGAGGAAAAGTAAATAGTCCAGGAACAGTTGAGATAATAAAAGTCAGATAACAGCCCTCTCCACGACTAAGGGCTGGTTCAGATGGACGTTTGGAGGCGTTGCGTTCGTTGGCGTCGCGTTTAGCAGCGTGCGTTTGGATGCGGTCGCGTTTTTTCTTCCCCTAGGGGGACATTAGCCGTCGCGGTTAACCTCCCCTGGAAGCTACATGTAGCTTCCAGGGGCTCCTTGAACGCCAGGGAAAATCGGGACCCAAACGCCGCGTTTGTGTAAACGCGCTTGAAAGCTTGGTACAAACGCTCCCATTCACTTGAATGGGAGCGTTTAACACCAAGCCCTGAACGCTGGCTGTAAACGCTCTGCAAACGTCCGTCTGAACCAGCCCTAACTTAGTCGGAGAGCTTAATGGCTTGCTTGTTTGCATAGAGATAACAACTGGAGTTTCTCAACTCTTCCTGTACTGGAAACAATTAGACTGATGTATCTGATCTTAAGGTTTTATTTCTTAGCTGTGCTACACATACAAATCATAATATCATCATTTTTTTTTCGCTTCAGTGTCTCTTTAATTCTATGCCATGCACTGATGAGGATCAACCAATCCAAAACATTCTGTATGCATGTTGGATTAGTTTGGCTCTGTAATATTAACAAACTTACATATTGCATTCCAACGGATCTGGAGGTGTGGCTAGCTTACAGGTACAACAGAGATGATTTCCATGATCAGCTAAAAGCTTTGCGGCTCTATAGGTTTGTAAAAGTAAAAAAAAAATACCTTTATTCAAAACTAAAGTGCATGCACCAATAATCACAATAAAATCATTTAAAACAGAGAGCGCTCCACACTCTGCATTATGCACCTGCATATAGTCACATGCACACCACACCTATAGGTACCGGTACCTAACTAATGGATGGCCTCTTTAAAGTGGGGTAGACAGCAGGATACAAAAGCAGAAGTTGCCAAATTGCCTACTAGAAATATAGACAACCAGTGAGCTCCCATGACCACTTGGAAAGTCCCATATGCGAATGCATCGCCCATACGTGGGGTGTAGTTTCTCGGCAGTTGAGTTGTGTGGTCCAGTATGGATAGCCAGTCCTATTTAGGGCTCATCTCCCTGTATGCAGATCCGGCCACTGGTAGATACTCATAGTCTATAGTTTTAAGCCATGCTAAAGGAGCGCTCCTTATGATTGCGAGATGATCCCCGCCCACTGTTGAGGATCAACCAATCCGAACATTCTGTCTGCACGTTGGATTCGTTTGGTTCTGTAATATTAACAAGCTAGACACTAATTGCATTCCATCGGATCTGGAGGTGCGTTTAGCTATCAGGGACAACAGAGATGATTTGCATATTCAGCAGTGATGCATTGTGGGAGACATCACATGCTCACTCCAACCTGAATAACTGCAAATACCTTCCTTTTTAACCACTTAAGGACCCGGGCTGGTTTCTGTGATCTGTGCTGTGTGGGCTCTCCAGCCGCAGCACAGATCAGCTTTGAGGCAGGGCGATCAGACTCCCCCACCCCCCCCCTTTTTTTTTCCCCACTAGGGGGATGTCCTGCTGGGGAGGTCTGATCACCGCCGCTCTGTGTGGCCGAACGGGGGGGGGGGGGCTCCTCAAAGCCCCCCTCCGCAGCGATCTTCCGCCTCGCTCCCTTTCCCTCCTTCCCATTCAGCGATCAGATGCCGGCGATCCCCGGCCAATCAGAGGCCGGGGAACGCCGTTCTCCTTTACGGCGCTGCTGCACAGCGCCGTATGGATGTAAACAGCGGGGATTTCTTCCCGCGTCTTTACATTTAGCCTGCGAGCCGCGATCAGAAGCTCATAGGCTGTTCACAGAGACATCCTCCGTGAACTGACATGGAAACCCACGAACGACCAGCCGCCGCCTATCGGTGTTAGCTGATCGTTATGTGGTTAAGAAGGCAAACTTCTGCATATTTCTACCAAAAGTGTAAATTCCTCCATAAACCTTGCTGATCTGTACCTTTCATGTTCCTAACTCTTTACAATGTTAGGATGTTACATCCATTATTCTGTCTTTGTGCCATATGTATGTGGATTGCTGTATAGACAGATTCATCGACACTATGTAGTGTCTCTTCCTGCTGAGACTACAGTGCAGTTTTACTAGACAGAGATTTCCAGGCACCCCCCTCTATCAGATTATCCAGTAATTGGGGAGAGCTGAGAGGAGGCAGCAGCCAGTAGGCCCGAACGATTTTGGGAAAAAAGTTGAATTGAGCGATTTCTGTCCGAAATCACGATTTCGATTTGATTCACGATTTCCTTCAAATCAAGCTTTGTTCCCCATCTGTGCCTCTCTGTCTTCCTCTCTCTCTTTGTGTACACTCTGGGTCTCTCTCTCTCTGTGCCCACTGTCCCCCAAGCTGCAGCACTGCTGGACATACCTTCCAACACGACTCCAGCGATGCCAGTCTATCCACTTCACCTTCTGCAGGCTCTAATGCACGGCATACTTCCTGTATGTCATGTGACATAAAGGAACCAGGAAGTGTACCATGCACAAGAGACGACGAGAGAGGACAGAAAGCGTTTGACTCCTGTCAGAAGGTATTTCCAACACTGCCGATGCTGCAGGCTGCACGTGCTGGGTCTTGGGGGAAGTTTGAAGCCGCTTCTTCAAACTTCCCCATGTGAAAATAATGTAATAACGGAAATTGCCACTTTAACAATTCAGAAATTGTCAGTGTGGTGATCACGATTTCGATTTTATATTCGATTTATCTTTCAGGCCTAGCAGCCAGTACCTCTCTTTGAGCAGGAATCACTGGGCTTCACTCAATCCCTCCTTCTGCTGAGAGATTAGCTCAGTGACCAACACTGCAGCTGCAGCACAGTCACATAATAATAAGAGTCTGAGCTGCAGGAAGGCTTAATTTCTCAGCAGCATAGGGAGTAGCTGATGAAAGAGAACAACCAGAAGGAAGAATTCAGGCACCAGATGAGCTGCAGATCGCCAATTTATTTCATCCCCCAGTCATATGAACACATGCAGATGAATAGTGGCCTGACAGCCGTTTTGCAAGTCTAGCCTGCTTCCTCAGAGACCGGGAAGCGAGCTAGACTCGCAAAATGGCTGCCCGGCTGCTGTTCATGTGCATGTGTTTGTTTGGATGAGGGATGAAATAAATTGGTGATCTGCAGCTCATCTGGTGCCCAGATTCTTCCTTCTGGTTGTTCTCTTTGATTGATATCTGGATGTCTGGAGGCACAGTGAGTCACTAAACCCCCCAATAGACTGCAAGTTTACATCTAGTGCTGACCAATGAATAAAAAAATTAAAGTAACTGATGAGTGAGAGCCGTTCATTAGCTGGGGAACACCCATCCTGCTGCCAGATCCATGCATTACTATGACAGCTGTTGTATACTAGCTGTGAAACATCACAACAATGGTGCATATAGTATAAAATGTAAGAAATGCCCTTCAGGGGGGTTAGAAAGGGGTGACTGGGCCATATGGAGTGGTGGAGCCCCATCAAAGGGGGGCTCCATGATGATTTTTGCTGCAATGCAATGACTGTCAGCATGTGCACTTGTAGCAGGGCTGGATTTACCATAAATTAGAGGCTACTCACCCCTGTCTTGGCATCCCACTGACTAGATCTCCCTTCATTCGGGGGAACCACTAGCTAATTGAGGATAGCTCTGGCTATCTTATACTAAGCGGCACTTGTAGCTACAGTACCTATGATGGGCAAGGGAAGTAGAGGGAGAAGTGACAGCTGGGTCAGCCAGCACATTTGTGGTGCGGTTTGGTGGGTGTTTTTAGGTTCATGGAGGGTGAAGTCTAGGGTGCCAGAACATCAGTGCTTATAGGCTCATGTGATGTAAATCCGGGCCTGACTTGTAGTATTTATCTACATGGACTGGCTTACTCACAACACTCGGTATGTAACAAATTGTGCAGTAAAAATGCCATCATAATGAAGTCTGAAAATACAATTTTATTTTACCTAGTCATTTATAGGCAATATTTGCTTTAAATGTTATTGGGTGGATTTGTGTAATCTAGAACAAGATTTCTGAAAATGTCACAAGCTGTTAGCTGGTCTCTTATACTAACAGTTTCTCGTGTTTCTGCACAGGTAATCAGATTGAAGCAATTTTTTTAGGAAATGCTCCCTGTGGCTTCTACAAGTACAAGTTTCCCAAGACCATAAGGACGGAGGATCAGGTGGGAGCCAAAGTATTTTTCTTCAAAGCAATACTAAGGAGCCAAGACCTACAGACTTCAAAGGGGAATGGAGAATATGTCTGGGTTAGCAGAGATGAACTAAAAGACTATTTAAAACCAGCGTATCTCTCTGCAGTGCAAGAGTTTGTGGTAGAAATATAATGTATGTAATCATGTGTATAAAGTTATTAAAGATCACCTTTTTTCATTAAATTTTTTTTTTCTTTTGTTTTTTTTTCCATTTGATTCATTTCTGAGTGATTTGTGACTGTTCAGAGCAGTAGTCAGGCAGAAAACCCTTTAGATCTTGGAGAATCTTTAGGAGCAGATGTTGCCATCCGACACAATGGCAAGGCGAGCTAGTGTTACCATAGCCTAATGAGTAGTGAAACAGCCTGGTTTTCAGTGATTATTTCAAAGTCAATGGCGCCTCTCTCTCTCCTCTCTTCTCTCTCTCTTCCCCCCCCCCCCCCCCCTCCATTTTTTTGGGATTGCAATTTTTTTCTTCATCTCCTGTGCTTACCGATAAAGTTAATTTACATGAGGATATATCTAACTTCAAATGTGATTTTTCTATTAAATGGAAATTGCATGCAGGAAAAAAGAACACACTGCCAAACGCAATACTGGGAAAGGGGTGCAATACTGAAATTAGTCACAAGTGTGCAAGTCCAGGGACATTAAACACACCAATCTAAAGGAAACCAGCATGTCTATAAATTGAGCCCACCACACAATGCTAAATAATCAGTTCATCTTTTATTTTACTCATTTAAATTACAAAAGCGTACACATATAATTAAAGTTGTTAAACAGGTTGTTTGTTTTACAGTTGCAATTATGTGTATGCTTTTGTCATTTAAATTAGTATAATAAAAGATGAACTGATGTGTGGTGCAGCTCAATTTAAATAGGAATGCTGGGGATGCAGGTTTCTTTCCGTTTTGAAAGCAACACTGCAGCGGGATTTACAAAAAAAACTCTGGTCAATGCCATTGAAATGCATTAGAGATGTGCAACGAATGTGAAATTGCAATTACACACATTTTGATTGTGAGCACTTTGAGATGATTTTGGGTGGCACTCTGTGTATAGTCAAAACACCAAGCAGCACGCATTGCTGTATGAATATCCAATGAGATATGTGCAAGCAGCACAATGCTGCAGGAACTAACATTTGCATTTTCTGCAGTTTTGGATCCTTCCCGCCCCCCCATAAATACTTGACTAATTCTTTATTTAGTCATTCGTGTTTCAAGTTCAATGAGATTTTATTGAAGCATGTAGATAAAGAACAGGAATAAGACAAACATCAACCTCAACTCTTGCTGCAATTAACTTATAGACAAATATATATTGTGCATAGGGTATGAAATAGAGAGCCTTAAATATAAAGACAAGTGATCTATTACAGAGTTTAGGAAACAGTGCCATATTGTAGCTTATCAGTATGTCCTTCCCTTAAGCCTTGTTCACATTACAAATCGCCAGCGCTTATTGCAAGCACTGAGCGATTTGGTTAGTGACTTTAAAAGAGCTTTTCCCTGCACTTTGCTCTTGGATAAGCGCTTTTGTGGAGTGATGATTTTTCGCACTTCCAGACATTAGTCAGGAAGTGAACTCTTTGACCCGGAAATAAATATAATGTATGCATAAAAGCGTTTGGGAAATCGCTATTCAAAGCGCTTTTTCAATCGCTTTGCGATTTCCTTATACTTTCCTATTGAACACAAACACTTGGAAAATAGTACAGGAGCCACGTTTGTGATTCAATAGAAAGCGGAGTGCTCAAGTATAAACACTCATAGGAAATCATTGCACAAGTGCTTTTAGAGCATTTTAAAAAATTGCCAGCGCTTAAATAAAAATGAAAATGCTTAGTGTGAAAAAGCCCTTAGAGAAAAACCCCTCATATGTTTTCATTTGGTCACAACATGCCATAATCTTCGCTAAACGAGCGACTCTAAATCAGGAGAGCACTTTTGGAAAACTTGTAGTTACAAACAATTGGTTATGAGGACCCGTACAACAAACAAAAAAGCTACAACCGCTACTAAGGGCACATGTAAGGGAAAGGTAAACTAGACTTCTGAGAAATGTACTACAATATTCCAAGTATTTTAGATAAGGAATTTTATATATTAAGAGATGAAAGAAAGTTAAGGACTCAGCACAAATGAGAGGATAGGAAGAATAGTGTTTCATTTGTTTATTTTAGGATTTATTCATCTAGTTTAGTCCTTCTTTTAAAATCAGGTGAGGTTTTAGGTCACATTCATGGGAGACTGTATAACATTTTAACCAATTCCCCCTCCCCTGGGATGAGTCACCAGGTCCCTGCAAATTACCACTACATCCCTTCCCGTCACGCGCTTCCGCGATAGTGTTCATCTCCATCCCCGTATGAATGGTCGCAAGGATCAGACATACCGCAATCATATGTTTACTTTTGACAGAACCCATGCATGCATTACTGCCTATTTAGCATACTATAGAGATGCAATAAGTATTGCACGTGGACATCTGGTGGCCAAATAGTAAAATTACACCTACACACATTTTAATTTAAAAAAGACCCACAAATATTTTAAATTAACACATTACCTAACACACTATCCCATAATTACCCAATTTTTTTTTTAATAAACTTTTTTTTATATGTATGTCAAGAAGGTATATTACTGTTATTTTTTTAATTTACGGACTGGTAATTAGTGATGGACGCAAAACTGAAAAAATGCACCTTTATTTCCACATAAAATATTGGCAACCTGCATTGTACTAGGAAAATATTTTAAATGCTGCAATAACCGGGACAAATGGGCAAATAAAATGTGTAGACTTTAATTACGGTAGCATGTATTTTTTTAAAACAGATGAAAACTGAGAAATAATGAATTTTTTTTCTTAATTTTCCTGTTAAAACGCAGTTAGAATAAAATAATTCTTAGCAGAAAGCCTATTGGTGGCGCATATAGATTGTTTTGTTGTGATAAGTAGTAATAAAGTTATAGGTGAATGTAAGGAGCGTTGATAGGTGAAAATTGTTCTGGTTTTTAAGGGAAAAAACCCTTGGAGGTGAAGTGGTTAAAGGGTCCACAGTTTCAAGTACCACTGTTTACAGTACTTTTGCTGCACTTTTCCAGTCTTATAAACAACAAAGAAAAAGTTTGAAAAATGGTGGACAGATTTTAAAGCTGAGACAAACAGAATTTTTCTCCACTTGTATAAATGGTCACCATTACTGTTGGGGTACCCCAGGTCTGTTGACCAACTGTGAACCGTGCAAAAATAAAGATAAGCTATAACTGAAGTATGTGGTGCTTTTGCACTGTAACAAGCATACGCTTGTAGTGCTATCTCTGATATAATTCAGGTTGTGCAGTTTAGTGGATCATATTTAATGTAGTGTTGCCTGATTGTAATATAAGCACTGACTGTCTTATGCAAAGACAGGAGGAATGGTCTTTGGAATGTAATCAAGTGACCTTTCTGTGGCATATAATAGGATCATTTATCAAGTAGTCCTGTTTAATAAACTATGAAGGATGATTCTGCAACACCTTACTGCAGTCCTTACTGGAAACAATCCGCAATTTTGCAAGTGGACAAGAAACTGCAATAATGTTTTTATATTCTCTCACTTTGTTTATGCTTCTGCATATGCATTATATTTATATTAATTCCCAGTAGGAATGATGTAAAAGGCAACCTGAAGTGAGAGGGAAATGGATGCTGCCATATTTATTTATTTTTTAAACCATACCAGTTGCCCGGCAGCCCTGCTGATCATTTTGGCATCAGTTGTGTTTGAATCGCACATCTGAAACGAGCAAGCATCTAATCTTTAGATTTGTGTCAAAAACACCTGTTTGGCATGAATGTTAAGCATCTATGGATACAAGTATTAAAAATCTATTAACCCTTCGCACTCTCGCATGCAAATGCTCAAACAAATGCATTCACAGATTCACTCATCCAGGCACAACTGTTCTCCCTACAGCTAAGTTAAAAGCCGGGGTCTTAGTTCACAGAAGAATGCATTCTTATGCTTAGTCACCTATACTGCGCAGAAGTACCCAGGTAAACATAGGTGTCCTAACTCTGGCCCTGTAACATGCATAGTGCAGACATGCAAGCACATTCATTGCATCAAACCTATCAATGGATTAGGAGCACACATCCTGACGTCCTCTCCTGGGACAGACAGTGCATCTTACCAATCGCACAAGGGAGCTAACGTAATGTATCCATGTGCACCATGCACATACACCAGCATAAGCTGTGTGCATGCTGACAAACACATACAGGGGAAGGAGGGAGTGCACTGAATTAGACCCTAGCCACAGGGGTCTGTAACAAGAAAAAAATACGTATATCCAGGCACATCGCATCTAGTTAGGACATTAAATAAGTTAAGGAAAGGGAGGTGCTGAAGGGGGTGTGGCTAGAAAACAGCACAAATCTATTAACCCTTTGCACTCTCGCATGCAAATGTTCAAACAAATGCATTCACAGATTCACTCATCCAGGCACGACTGTTATCCCTACAGCTAAGTTAAAAGCCGGGGTCTTAGTTCACAGAAGAATGCATTCTTATGCTTAGTCACCTATACTGCGCAGAAGTACCCAGGTAAACATAGGTGTTGCATCAAACCTATCAATGGATTAGGAGCACCAAGAAAGGTTAGATAAACTGGGTTTATTTAGTCTAGAGAAAAGACGCCTTAGAGGAGATCTAATTAACATGTATAAATACATCAGAGGGCAATATAATAGCTTGGCGGATGAGCGTTTTGTCCCTAGGCCTTCTCAAAGGACTAGAGGACATGATCTGCGCATGGAGGAAAACTGTTTTAGCCATTTATTTAGGAAAGGGTTCTTTACAGTAAGAGTGATTAAGATGTGGAATGCATTGCCACAAGAAGTCGTTATGGCAAACTCTATACCTGCATTTAAAGGGGGCTTAGATGCTTTCCTTGCGTTGAAAGACATCCATGGCTACAATTACTAGGTTATGCCTAATGATGTTGATCCAGGGATTTTATCTGATTGCCATCTGGAGTCAGGAAGGAATTTTTCCCTTTTGGGGCTAATTGGACCATGCCTTGTGGGTTTTTTTTCGCCTTCCTCTGCATCAACAGGGGTATGTGGGGGACGGGCTGGAGTTGTACTTTGTACTGATTGAACTTGATGGACGTATGTCTTTTTTTCAACCAAAATAACTATGTAACTATGTAACATCCTGACGTCCTCTCCTGGGACAGATAGGGCATCTTACCAATTGCACAAGGGAGCTAACGTAATGTATCCATGTGCACCATGCACATACACCAGCATAAGCTGTGTGCATGCTGACAAACACATACAGGGGAAGGAGGGAGTGCACTGAATTAGACCCTAGCCACAGGGGTCAGTAACAAGAAAAAAATACATATATCCAGGCACATCGCATCTAGTTAGGACATTAAATAAGTTATGCTGGTGTATGTGCATGGTGCACATGGATACATTACGTTAGCTCCCTTGTGCGATTGGTAAGATGCACTATCTGTCCCAGGAGAGGACGTCAGGATGTGTGCTCCTAATCCATTGATAGGTTTGATGCAATGAATGTGCTTGCATGTCTGCACTATGCATGTTACAGGGCCAGAGTTAGGACACCTATGTTTACCTGGGTACTTCTGCGCAGTATAGGTGACTAAGCATAAGAATGCATTCTTCTGTGAACTAAGACCCCGGCTTTTAACTTAGCTGTAGGGATAACAGTTGTGCCTGGATGAGTGAATCTGTGAATGCATTTGTTTGAACATTTGCATGCGAGAGTGCGAAGGGTCAATAGATTTTTGCTGTTTTCCAGCCACACCCCCTTCAGCACCTTCCTTTCCTTAACTTATTTAATATCCTAACTAGATGCGATGTGCATGGATCTATGTATTTTTTTCTTGGATAAAAGTATTAGATACAGAGGTTCAGCAGGACTGCCAGGCAACTGGTATGGTTTTAAAATGAAGTATGCCAGTGTCTGTATCCTTCTCACTTCAGGTTTCCTTGAAGTTAACTCATCTTGTTTTTTTAGGTTGAATATGTATACCTGCTTTAACACACAACACTCCACCTGAAATCCAATCAGAGGCCAAAAGTTAAAGTTAAAAAACGAAATTGGTACTCACCTCGGGCTTTCTGCAGCCCAGTGTAGGTCGGGAGGTCCCACCGCGTCCATCTAGCACTTCACCCAGGGCCTGGTCAGAAATGGCTCCCTTGCGGCTCCCGGCGACACTGGGCCCGAGTGTCGGGCTCCTCTTCCTGAAACGTCACGGCTGTCGTCACCACGCTGACCGGCCGCCTCGCGTCATCACGACGGCCAGCGTGACAGTACGGCACATGCGTGATTAAATCGCGCATGCGCAGTATTGTCACGCCGGCCGCCGTGATGACGACAGACGTGATGTTTCAGGAAGAGGAGCCCGACACTCTGGCCCAGTGTCACCGGGAGCTGCCGGGGAGCCATTTCTGACCAGGCCCTGAGTGAAGAGCCAGATGAACGCCATGGGACCTCCCGACCTACACTGGGCTGCAGAAAGCCCCAGGTGAGTACCGATTTCATTTTTATTTTGAGCTCGGAGTCCCTTTAAGCTAAGTACACACTTGAAAGATTAATGAAAGATCTCAGACCAATGTTACCCCCTTCCATGTAGTATGAGAGCATACGCTACACAGTCTATTCTATGGAGCTGAACTCCCCATCAGATAAAAATTTTTGCAACATTCAAAAGATCAGTTCCTGCAAAATGCACACATTGCAATTCACTTTTTCACCTGAGTTTTCACCTAGGTGATAATTTTAAACTTGTCAATAAAATGACTTTTGAGCTACCATAAAGCAAGACAATACTCAAAATAATTTTTATAGTATTTTTCACCTACTTTTAGGTATTTTTTTTTTAGTTGAAAAGTGCTGCAAAGTTATTTTAAATCGGAGATGAAAAATTATCTTCTAGGAGAAAACTCAGGTAAAAAAGTGAATTGCATACGGCCCATAGTCTATATCTGCAAATCTCATACACACCTTGTTTTACAGACATTCATCTGCAGGTCAGGCAATCATCTGAAGATCCATCCTGGTGGATCTGATTTTCAGATGAATGTCTGTTAAACAAGGTGTGCAGATATCTGCAGATATCATATTCATAGACAATGAATCTATTTTGCAGGAACTGATCTTTTGCAGATACTGATCTTTTGAATGTGTACAGCAGTGTTTTTCAACCAGGAACGTTGCCTGGTGTGCCGTCCTCTTCTCCCCCTCCCGCCCGTCCCCGCGGCCGCCGCTGTTATTACCTTAGCAGCGGCCGCTCTCCCCTCTCCAGCTCATGTGTTTATTCTAGCAGCGTATCTCCGGCTGCTCTGTGTGATGCGGAAGGAGGCAGGGCTCGGTTACCATAGTAACGGTGATACATATCGCTGTTACAGGAAGCCGCTTCCCTGCATCCTTCCGCATCACACAGAGCAGCCGGAGATACGCTGCTAGAATAAACACATGAGCTGGAGAGGGGAGAGCGGCAGCTGGTAAGGTAATAACAGCGGCGGCCGCGGGGACGGGCGGGAGGGCACTATACTGGCTATACTGGAGCACTATTCTGGGGCACTATACTGGCTATACTGGAGCACTATTCTGGGGCACTATACTAGCTACACTGGGGCACTATTCTGGCTATACTGGGGCACTATTCTGGCTATACTGGGGCACTATACTAGCTATACTGGGGCACTATACTGGCTATACTGGGGGGGCTATACTGGGGCACTATACTAGCTATACTGGGGGGCTATACTGGGGCACTATACTGGCTATACTGGGGCACTATACTGGCTATACTGGGGGACTATTCTGGGGCACTATACTGGCTATACTGGGACACTATTCTGGCTATACTGGGGAACTATACTAGCTATACTGGGGCACTAGACTGGCTATACTGGGGGGCTATACTGGGGCACTATACTAGCTATACTGGGGGGCTATACTGGGACACTATGCTGGCTTTACTGGGGCACTATACTGGCTATACTGGGGCACTATACTGGCTATACTGGGGCACTATACTAGCTATACTGGGGCACTATTCTGGCTATACTGGGGCACTATACTAGCTATACTGGGGCACTATACTGGCTATACTGGGGGGGCTATACTGGGGCACTATACTAGCTATACTGGGGGGCTATACTGGGGCACTATACTGGCTATACTGGGGCACTATACTGGCTATACTGGGGGACTATTCTGGGGCACTATACTGGCTATACTGGGACACTATTCTGGCTATACTGGGGAACTATACTAGCTATACTGGGGCACTAGACTGGCTATACTGGGGGGCTATACTGGGGCACTATACTAGCTATACTGGGACACTATGCTGGCTTTACTGGGGCACTATACTGGCTATACTGGGGCACTATACTGGGGCACTATACTAGCTATACTGGGGCACTATTCTGGCTATACTGGGGCACTATTCTGGCTATACTGGGGTACTATACTGGCTATACTGGGGCACTATACTAGCTATACTGGGGGGCTATACTGTGGCACTATACTGGGGCACTATACTAGCTATACTGGGGGGCTATACTGGGGCACTATGCTGGCTATACTGGGGCACTATTCTGGCTATACTGGGGCACTATACTGGCTATACTGGGGCACTATACTGGCTATACTGGGGCACTATACTAGCTATACTGGGGCACTATTCTGGCTATACTGGGGCACTATTCTGGCTATACTGGGGTACTATACTGGCTATACTGGGGCACTATACTAGCTATACTGGGGGGCTATACTGTGGCACTATACTGGGGCACTATACTAGCTATACTGGGGGGCTATACTGGGGCACTATGCTGGCTATACTGGGGCACTATTCTGGCTATACTGGGGCACTATACTGGCTATACTGGGGCACTATACTGGGGCACTATACTAGCCATACTGAGACAACTAAACTCCCTACACTGGGGCAACTATGCTAGCTATGCAGCCGCACCCCAGCCCCCCCCCCCCCCATAGCCTGCTGCGCACGGCACTGTCCACTAGGTCGCGCAAACAAACGGGGGTCGCGCAAACAACCGGGGGCCGCATCCCCGACCCCCCCGCGCGCCGTTCCCCGGAGAAAAATTTGGTCAGACAGTGTTCCCCGGGCCGGAAAAGGTTGGGAACCACTGGTGTACAGCATCTTGTAAAGATTTTTATCTGATGGGGAGTTCAGCTCAATAGAATAGACTGTGTACAGTATGCTCTCATACTACACGGAAGGAGGTAAAATTGGTCTGTGCTCTTTCAAGTGTGTACTTAGCTTTACATTTTATCTCCATTTCCTACTGCTAGGTGTCCTAAAAGCACTGTCCACCCCTGCTATAACTTCACCAGTCATTAAAATATGACCAGCTTCTACAAGGGACATTTTTGCAGCAATTGGAAATCAATATTACATTCCATTCTGTATACTACTTACTGAATGCTTAAGAATTGCATTAAAAAAAATCCCAGATAATCCCCCAAAAAATGACTATAGCAATTCTTAAAACGGGTCTTAACTCAGAACTTCCTCTCTGCGCTAAAAGTAGCAGTAGGGTATTGTACCGTGTTAGCCATCAGTAAAAAAAACTTCTGCGCTAAAAGATATGCAACAGCAGAATAACCTTTACAGAAAAACATTTCTTCAGGTTCGTTGCAACTTACAGAAATCTTACAAAAACCCATGCATGGTTTACTTCCTGGTATCCTGAGAGCACGGAAAGGGTTAACCTCCAGTGTTTACATATTATGGCACAGCAGGACACAGTTCACACACAGCTGACAGTCCTAAATTTAAGGCTCGTACATGTCGAATTTTTCTAAATGACCGGTCGTTTGGACGTTTGAATGTCAGGCGTGTGTACAGTCGGTCGTTCAGCTGATAAGACTGGATTTGAACGATCTGCCAAGCGGATCGTTGAAATCCAGTCTTATCAGCTGAACAACCAACCATACACGCCCGATTTGACGTCCAAACGACTGGACGTTCAAACGTGTGTATGCACTTTTACACTTGCGGATTTACACCTGATCGAAGCAGAGAGAGATCTGCCCATACGCCAGCAGACCTATTTCTGAGAGATTTCACTATGAAGGAGTCGGCCTTGTAATGTCGCATCCACCACCTCGCAGCCCTGGGCATTGTCCCACCCCCTAGTGTACATGTACATCTGTGCCCCGGCACTAATATTTTACCTCTCGGACGCTGTCTCAGGGCTTCTCTTCCGGGTTTACACCCCATGTGGTTGCTGACCCATATTGCCGTCACAATGTGCCAGAAACCACGTGGAGGGCAAACCCCGAATTAATAACCGATTGAATAATGGATGGTCAATCGGCTGCAAAATCTCCTGATGTATGGCCACCTTAAGTTTTCTCCTGGGTGATAATTTTTCATCTTAAAAAATGTTTTCAGCACTCTGCAATTGAGTGTTTTCGTGCTTGCTGGTGGCTTAAAATACATTTTATTGATAAGGTGTTAACATATCACCTAGGAGAAAGCTTAAGAGAAAAAGTGAATTGAATGACAGCCATAGAGTGAGCGATATATGTTTCCTCTGTCCGCTTTGCAAGTTTTGCTCCTCTCGGCCGCGGCTCGTTAAATGTTGCAGCCAGCAGCTCATCATGTTTAGCTGCCGGCCGCTGGCCAATAAGGATGCAGGGGAGGAGAGGTGGCGAGGAGAGAGGGAGGAGAGAGGCGGCGCGGCCACTACGTCATGGCTGGGGGGCGTCGGCGGGCAGCCTGCAACGTGCGTGGCACCGCCCCCAGCCATGACGTAGCGGCCGCGCCGCCTCTCTCCTCGCCGCCTCTTCTCCCCTGCATCCTTATTGGCCAGCGGCCTGCCTGCCAGTCCCAGAGCATTCCAGGAGTCCAGAGGACCTGGCTAACCTACGCTGCAGGTACATATACCTGGCTAACCTACACTGAGGGCGCATATACCTGGCTAACCTACACTGAGGGCCCATATACCTGGCTAATCTACACTGAGGGCCCATATACCTGGCTAACCTACACTGAGGGCCCATATACCTGGCTAACCTACACTGAGGGCCCATATACCTGGCTAACCTACACTGAGGGCCCATATACCTGGCTAACCTACACTGAGGGCCCATATACCTGGCTAACCTACACTGAGGGCCCATATACCTGGCTAACCTACACTGAGGGGGCCCATATACCTGGCTAACCTATACTGAGGGCCCATATACCTGGCTAACCTATACTGAGGGCCCATATACCTGGCTAACCTATACTGAGGGCCCATATACCTGGATAACCTATACTGAGGGCCCATATACCTGGCTAACCTATACTGAGGGCCCATATACCAGGCTAACCTACACTGAGGGCCCATATACCTGGCTAACCTATACTGAGGGCCCATATACCTGGCTAACCTATACTGAGGGCCCATATACCTGGCTAACCTACACTAAGGGCCCATATACCTGGCTAACCTATACTGAGGGCCCATATTCCTGGCTAACCTACACTTAGGGCCCATATACCTGGCTAACCTACATTGAGGGCCCATATACCTGGCTAACCTATACTGAGGGCCCATATACCTGGCTAACCTATACTGAGGGCCCATATACCTGGCTAACCTATACTGAGGGCCCATATACCTGGCTAATCTATACTGAGGGCCCATATACCTGGATAACCTATACTGAGGGCACGTAACCTATGCTGCAGGCACATATACCTGGCTAACCTACGCGGGGCGGGGGGGGGGGGGCGTGCTTAGCATTTGAGACGTTGGTAGATCTCCTGGCCTCTGCAAATTTTAAAATAGCTCGCGAGCCAAAAAAGTGTGGGCACCCCTGTTGTAGCTAGTGGGTGGGGACACATGCCCCAGATGCTAACCATAGCAATGCCCTTGGGATACCTATGATTTGGGCACAGGGTAAAGCGGATAAACGGCTCACCCTGCTCCTGCACAAGTCCCAGCAGTGTTAATTACTATTCCCCCTCCAGGCTGCCATGGATAGTGGGCGAAAGACGTAATTCGGTTTCCAGCTATTGCTGGCACCCAGAATTACGGTGTTTTTGTAGTAATTTGTGCTCCGCCTTCTGACAGCGCCCAAATCAGTCACTGAGCGCTGCTATAGCTGTAATTCCTATTACGGCCTATGGTAGCTCTGGCTGCGCCCAAATCTCCTGCGCTGGTTTTACATCGCTCGCCCCCTCATGCAGGTAGCATCTGTAAGAAACTCAATTTGAAGGGTCTCTTCTTTATGTTGCATTAAGAACTATGGTTTGTTTCAAGGACAAAATGAAAACTGAAGTTCCATTTTACATGTCTTGTGCTTCAAGAATATTAATAGCATAACAATAATAGTGCAATATTAATGTTGCGGTCTAGACAGCACTGCACCCTTCCAGTGTATTCTTGTTTTGTCCTGGACATTGGATCCAAACCTGCTGAGTTTCTTTCAGCATAGAAATAACTCATAACTTATTCAAAGATGTAGTTTTAAACATCTAGCTCACATAATGTAACTGCTGGAAGATATAATATGCACAAAGTACTTGGAAAGCAAAGTATTCTAAAAAGAAATGCTAATTTACTACAGAGTCTTAAAATACTATATGAATGCTCAGAACACTGGTGTATGGCTTTATTAGCAAAATTGTACATTCTCCCTTTAGTGTCTCTCCTCAAGGAATAAACTTAACTTAAATCCCTGTTAAAGCAGCAGGGACAGCCATACTATCCCAGAAAAAAACACATATATACTTAGATACATACTTGTTCTACTTACATATGTATTGTACTGTCCACGTTCTAATTTCAGTGAATCTTCTAGTAAATAAAGAGAAAACTGTTCCAAGCATTTTCCATCTTTGCTGCCTCTGAAGCTGATCCTGATGTAATTTCCTCCCATAGGCCTGGTGCACACCAGAGGAGTTTTTCTGAGCGTTTTGAGTTTTTAAATCTGCTGCTAATGTTGTCCTATGTGTCTGTGCACACTGGAGCAATGAAGTTTTGTAAAAAAAAACCATAGCATTACATTGGGAAGAGCTTTTGAAACTTCTAAAAGCTCTCCCCAATGTAATGCTATGGGGTTTTTTACAAAACCTCATTGCTCCAGTGTGCACAGACACATAGGATAACATTAGCAGCAGATTTAAAAACTCAAAACGCTCAGAAAAACTTCTCTGGTGTGCACCAGGCCTTAGGGCCTGTTTCCACTACACGCAGATTCTGCACGCAGAAAACTGACTCCAATGAATGCCTATGGGAAATCTGCATCAGAAAAATCGCGTTCAGTGGAAACAGGCTCATAGGCATTCATTGGAGTCAGTTTTCTGCATGCAGAATCTGCGTGTAGTGGAAACAGGCCCTTACTCTTTGTTTTCTTCTGCCTGAAATGGCATATACTTGTATATTCAGTATTCCAAGAAAAAGTAGATAGCGTGCACCTTCCGTCTTGAACAGATGGTTTAATGGCAAAAAAAATGACAGTTCATTCAAATGTGCAAGCCAAATGTCATTTCCATCAAACAATGACCCCCCCCCCCCCCCTTCCCCACGCTATGCTTAACCACGCCCAGTTTTTGGCACGCCACGCTGCACGCGGCACAGAGGTTTTTAGGGTGAGTCCACTCACCTCTTTTTCCAGGACTAGACCCCTGAATAGAACCCTCTCTGACCAGATATCGATCAGAGAATGATCTATCTGTTGGTCAAATCTTGTGGCCATCTGCCAGTGGATGGCCACCTTTACTCATTATCAGACTCATTAACTCATTCACTACTAAATGACAATGTATATACTAACTCATGCTTAGAAAAAAGCTATTTCTCATCATATGAACATCATTTCCAAGTTATGTGCTTGCTTATGTCGATGTCATTGACCCTACCTTATTATGTTCTTCACACTACTTAAAGTATATCTGTGATAACCCAGAGGCTTTCCCAATTCTCGATCCCACCAATCTAGTACTGAGACCCACTGAATGTATTTGACAAAATCAAGCCGAGCTCCCATCTGTGTAAAAGCACGTCCAAACTGCATATGCACAAGTACAGTCTGTAACTGCACAGTACCACGATGCCACCCGTGCACGGCTTAGTGCTACTGTGCAGGTGCAGACTGTACTGGTGGCTGTGCAGTATAGCTGTACTTGTATATGGACGGGAGCAAGTATGCAAACAAGAAGATGGTCTCGGTGAGCAGCAATGGGGTTGTGGAGGACATGAAAAGTCTCTGGGTTATCCAGATGCTTACCTCTACTGAGGTAAGTATGGTTGTTTTTGTTTACTTTAAAGGGAAAGTAACTATTCCTCATTAAGTCCACCACTTTTCACTCCTGCTCATGACTACTCATAATCAACCATCCTGCCCGTAGCCTGTGCACAAATCAGATGAAGCAGGGCACCGCTATAGCACTATTGCTATAGTATGCGCCCGCACAAGATTCAGAGGTGGAATAGTATGCCGCCAGGAATTTGGGCGGCATTGGGGTGAGCCGTCATACAGCTCACCCTGCACCCGTTCACCAGCAGCATACTAATACGTATGCAAATTAAAGGCTTGGGAGTGGTGTTAGGGCTCGTTTCCATATGCACGCTTTCAGACGCTCTTATGGAAATGTGATCGCAGGGACATCAGAGAGTGCATAGACAGCACTGTCTGATGTTTCCATACATGCGCTATGATTCACAGCTGAACTGCAACGCATGGTTGCCTGCATTTTGGGGCGATTGCCCCTCCTCCCTCCCCTCCCGGGAGGCACGTGATACGCAGAGCCATGCTGAGCGCCCGGCTCTGCATTGCATAAGTGAAATTGAGCCCTAAGGTGGGCAGAAAGGGCTATCACGTATGGCATAGGTTCAAGGCCATTACAACAGGTCTCTTTCAGCAGCAAAAAACTGTATTATGGACCGCAATATTAATGGCGCCAGATAAATATCACGATAGGTGGCCAGTGCCCAATAAATAGCAGAAGAGAGGGCAAATGTAGCGGCAAAGGTGGCATGGGTATCAGTGGAAATTGCAGGGGTGGGATGGGTTGGGTGGTGTTAGCCTTCAGCAAGAGGGGTTAGATAAAAATCGGCAGAGATTGCGTCAGGGAGGTCGGTTAGGGTTAGGCATCGGTAGACGGAGGGATTGTGTGAGAACAAGGTTAGGTGTTAGTAAAATATTGGTAATTTTTACTGATATTGTACTATCACAATTAGCTACTGAGTCTAGTGCTTTTCCCAGCGCCCAAATGACTGTGGCGTCCTTTCTAAATGTACATATTATTTTGACCCTGTACTTGGTCGATTAATGAGATAATCATAGTATAATCCTTCATTCCAGTTCATCACATCTTAATGAAAATATGTTTTGATAATTTAATCTTTACATGTTTTTTTCCTTTTTGTTAATTACATTAAACCTCTTTTTCAACATATTAAACTTATCAAAATCTTTTATGTTCTTTTATGGTTACAAATTATTGACACTCTGTTCAGCAGAGCTGCTTAATTCTTGTAATTGAATTTTTTCTTAATTAATTGTTTTCAGTTAATTAGACTCATGCGTTAAGCATTCTTTCTTCCATTGTGACAAAAAACAACTGTTAAGGAGGTGGCCATCCAGAATGATCATATCCCTTATCTTCCATGGAATGACACCGGCATCGCTATATGATTTGAATGATCTGTTCTTTCCTGGGATTAACCATTTTTTTATCATATGTAAACAATTTCCTTAGGGAGCCTAAGGGCTCTTTCACATTGTGGCGTTGCGGTGCGGGAAATTGCTGCACTGCTACCGTAGCCTAATGAAAATCTATGGGGGGTTCACACTTCCCAGGTTGCGGTATACTGCACCGGAAGTGCCCTACCTAACGCGCTTCAATACCTACATTACCGCGCGGCTCCTGCGGCATCCTGCGTCAGGTCGGAAGTCATATAAGTCTATGGTAAGGTGTACACTTTTTAAAAATCCTCCACAATTATCTGCGTCATGCATGCGCGGAAGCATATTTTAGAAATACACTTCTGCGCGCTTCAACAATTGCAGAACATGAAGTGAGCATCACTTCCTGCTTGGCCGGATGACAAATGGGGAATACCGTGTAGTAACGCAGTGTTCCCCGAAGGCCTGTTCCTGGCACTGCGGTGCAGCTGCCTCACAGCACCGCCAATATGTAGTGTGAAACTGGCCTAAGGCTAGAATCACACTGCAGTGTTGCATTATAACGTTAACATAATGCAGCCATAGATTTTGAATTGAACCCATTACAGTGCGCAAAACAATGTCCATCACAACGCAACATGTGAAATACTCTAACAGACAATTTTCATCTAAGTTTATCTTTTTAAAGCACGTTTTCAGCTTCTCATTTTTTTTTTAATGCACACAATAGGTCCGAGTTCACAGCGGGTGTTGCGGAACGCTGTGACAGCAGGAACGCAACGCAACAGGAAAGCGGTGCTGCATATTATCTGTGCATTGCATCGCTTAGAGTGAAGCATAAAGTCAATGAAAAGCATGCTTCACTGTACTGTTGATGCTGGCGTTTTGTGGTAAAAAATCTGCAAGCAGTGTTTTGGTATACCGCACTCTGTCTACCGAACGTCGCAATGCGCTGTTTTGCTTTACAATGTGGACATTAGGACACACTGCAAGTCTCTACTGTGAATGTGGCCTTAATTTTTATTAATTAACAACGAGCAGAGTTTTTTGTATCACATTTCTGTATGTTGGCAATAAGTATAAGTAAATTACTTGTCTGGCTCCTGTTTTCACAGCAGAGTGGGAGTTGCTTCCGCGCAGAGCAGATCACCTGACTCTGCCCACATTCTGCCTGTGCTGAGAGAGATTAGCCATTTCTGCCATTAGTGATCCTCCCTGCTCAGTGTGTAATAAAGCATTTAACTAATCCCATACCCTCCTCCAGTGGCATAGCTAAGCAGCTTGGGGCCCCATTGCAGGTCTTACTTGGGGCCCCCAGCACTCTATTCATGCGGAGCCCCAAAACCTATTAAGGACACCTGCAGTGTCAGAGAGGTATAATCTGAATAAGGAAACAGTTTGTTAAGAATTACCACCAATCGAGCACATTATAGAGGCGTTCATTACCACACCAAATAATCTTTTAGCAGCCAGTTTATTTAGAGGCATGCAAGTGCTCCAGGCCAATATATTTTAGCACACTTTTTTATTTCTTACGTGCTGTATTTCCCTGCTTCTAATTAGTACTGCTGTAATGTGTATTTATGGCCACTTGTCACCAGGGGGCAGTATGAGACAATAATAGAGGACTTCTGCTTTCAGTTTCTATATTTTCTGCTAGCAGAGAGAGAGATCAAAGCATTCCATGAACTTATAGCACATGGAGTTCTGTTGACTGATGGTCAAAAGCAGTGCACTTATCTCAAACAAGATAACTCTACTAAAGCTGCTAACGGGTTAAAAGCTAATAAGATGGATGAAGGAGGGCCCCTAGGGGGCCCTTCTGGTCCAGGGGCCCCAATGCAGTTGCAACCTCTGCATCCCCTATTTCTATGCAACTGCCCTTCTCTCCTGTTGCTTTTTCCCAGAGCATCTCTTCCAGGGTACTTATCATTCCCTGTTCCCAACCACCCATCCATTTACCTTCCTCCCTGTAGCAATTTCCTCTTGGCAATTAAAAGACAGAAAAAATGCATAGGGTTTGATTGAATTGCAAAACCTTGCCAAAAGTGAGCCCTGGCGGGTGTTAAAATGTGTGATTACACTAGCTGCGTGAGGCCTGGAACCCACTAGAAAGCGCAAAACGCTATCGCAATCACAAGCGATTTGTGATATCGTTTTGAAAGCGATTTTGGGAAAGATTTCCCTGGTCCTATACAATTCATTAGAATGGAAACGCTCTCAAAATGATGCATGTCCTGCGATTGCGATTTCCTTAATCGCAATCGCTCTAGTGGAATATGTCAAATCCATTTACATTAGCAGAGCGTTTAGGAAAAACACTAGCGATTTAAAAAACGCAAAAAAAAATGTTCTAGTGGGTTCCAGGCCCGATTCAGTTGCCACTGTTGAATGTTAGTTCACCCAACATTACAATAAAATAACTTGGTTGGGCTTTTTTATTGTCCTGAAACCCCTCCCACCCCTACCAATTCAGTTAGTGGTTTCAGAAGTGGGTAAGCTAGGTTTCACTAACTGCAAAAATAAGTGCAAATAAACCAGCACCTTATCACCTACAGTATTTTGCCCAGGTGATAAGTCGCATCTATTCACGAACATATGGCATGTTTGATTTGCCCCCTATACATTAAATTGGAACCAAAAATTGACCCCTTACCCCAGAGTCAGCAGACACCTCCCACATGCCCCCTCCCCCCCCCCCCCCCCATTAGTTAAACCTGAGTTCTGTGTCTCCAGTGGAGTTTTTTGCTGCTACAGTACCAATCCACCATCTACATAACCCCAAGAGCCTTTCTGTGTTTGATCTTGTGATATTGCTGTTCAGTTTGTCCATGCAGTGCACTTTAGCTGTTGCAGACAGGTGCAGTCAGTGCTTAGTGCAGGCCTCGGCAAACTTGGCCCTCCAGCTGTTAAGGAACTAGAAATCCCACAATGCATTTGCCTTTATGAGTCATGACTATGGCTGTCAGACTCCTGCAATGCATTGTGGGACTTGTACATAGTTACATAGTTATTTTGGTTGAAAAAAGACATACGTCCATCGAGTTCAACCAGTACAAAGTACAACTGTTTTTATGCTTTGATGAGTCACTTAACTAATAAATTATTACCCTTTTTCATGGCAATTAGGTCACGGCTTACTTATTGATGTACAATTGTGGCGGTTGGGTTGAAATTACTAAGTGGAAATTGGGAATTTAATTGAATGTCTGTCCCCCCTCCCTCTCCCTGGCCCCTATTGACACAAAGTACAACTCCAGCCTGCTCCCTCACATATCCCTGTTGATCCAGAGGAAGGCGAAAAACCCTTACAAGGCATGGTCCAATTAGCCCCAAAAGGGAAAAATTCCTTCCCGACTCCAGATGGCAATCAGATAAAATCCCTGGATCAACATCATTAGGCATTACCTAGTAATTGTAGCCATGGATGTCTTTCAACGCAAGGAAAGCATCTAAGCCCCCTTTAAATGCAGGTATAGAGTTTGCCATAACGACTTCCTGTGGCAATGCATTCCACATCTTAATCCTAAACAGCTGGAGGGCCAAGTTTGCCCATGCCTGGCTTAGTGCTACAGTAGTTCACCCTTCTAAGGGCTGTTTTTCTTTTTCTTGCTATTGTTATATTGCAGTTTTGTGTGTCCTCTGCACTTGGTAGCTGTTGGAGACATGTCTGCTGGTCCTAGTAGTGCATCAACCATAACCCAATAATCCTTCACTACCACTACTGGCATCTAGTATCCAAAACTGCTCCCTGTATAAGGCCTCAATGTAGAATCAGTGTTTTTGGTCACTTAACTGTCATTGTACTACCTCAGCCCAACCATAGGGCCTGGAAAATTGCTGGCACTGCCACAAACATGCGCACAAGCACGGAGGCCACTATACACCACTACACAAAGATTGCTGCCGAGAGGACTAATATTTATGTCCTAGAGGTGTCAACTAGTAAAAACAATGATTTGCTAACCTGACTATCACTAAATCTCTTTGCGGTTGTTTGTGGTGCGTTAAACGCAGTGTTTCATTTGTCATTGTGAACTGGGCCTAACCCTTACACTACCTTATCGCTGTGTAGGCACTCCAGACATTTTAACCTCCCTAGCGTTATGATTATTTCTGGATTTTATGTTTTGAAAGTGGTGCAATTTGTTCACAAGCTTTGAGACCCTAAAAATCATGCTGCTAGATAGATCTGTGGCAGCCCTGCACATTACTCACCTCCCATGGGTCCAGCTCGGGTTACCACTTGGAGCTGTGGATTTAGAGCACGAGCCTGTCTCGGGGTTACCGCAAAGGATGTTATTAAAGCACTTAATAGCACAAATGTAGGAATGTACTGTGATTTCTGCCCTTTAGAGATTAAAAAGCAACTTTGCGTAAACTACTTTATTTTTGGTAGGACTTTTGGCATGAATCCTCCTACGGCATGCCACAGTCCAGGTGTTAGGTCCCATGAAACAACCTTTCCATCACTTTTGTGGCCAGAAACAGTCCCTATAAGTTTTAAAATTCGTCTGCCCATTGGAGTCTATGGCGGTTAGCCCAGTTCGCCTGTTCGCAAACTTTTGCTGGAAATTTGCGTTCTTGTTTACAAACCGAAAATCTGATATTCGGGCCATCATTACTCTTGTCCACCATGCTGACTAATATTGCCAAAATGGCTGAGCTGGAGAACATGGGGCTCTGCCACCTGTGACCTGAACAATATCAGCCTGCATGGAAGACAACAGATTAAAAAGGCTTTGTAAAAGGACAAGTGTTATTGAATTTAGGTTGGATTTAGCAAAATACTTCAGCAAAAAAATTAAATTAATTTTTGCATGGTACTGAAGACAGATCCACACATCTTGTCATGCAATAAATTAAGTACGTAGTAGATTGCTAGGAGGTTTTTCAGCTAGAAAGGAGAATGACGAGGCAGAAGATTCCCTTGAGGCCATCCCTGAATGAGAAGAGGAATGAATGAGAAGAAGAGGAAGAAGGTAGTGATTCCCCAAAGGCAGTGTTTTTGCATGATCACAACTGTGGAAATCGGCTCAGATGTGCAAAGGCCTACCAGTCATCAAACTAAATTTCTGAAAGGTTACAACAATTTTTCAAGCAGCTTGATGTGCAGATATGATGTTCTGACAATATGAATCAATGGTGCGACGGCACCAGTCTGTATTGGGCTTCCATCAGCCTTTTGTAAAACACAAAATGTATCAATACAATTAGAATGGAAAATACAGGGTAGGCCATTTATATGGAAAGACCTTAATAAAATGGGAATGGTTGGTGATATTAACTTCCTGTGTGTGGCACATTAGTATAGGTAAGGGGGAAAACTTTTCAAGATGGGTGGTGACCATGGTGGCCATTTTGAAGTCAGCCATTTTAAATCCAACTTTTGTTTTTTCAATAGGAAGAGGGTCATGTGACACATCAAACTTATTGGGAATTTCACAAGAAAAAACAATGGTGTGCTTGGTTTTAACGTAACTTTATTCTTTCATGAGTTATTTACAAGTTTCTGACCACTTATAAAATGTGTTCATTGTGCAGCCCATTGTGTTGAATTTCCAGTGCAACCCTCTTCTCCCACTCTTCACACACTGATGGCAACACCGCAGGAGAAATGCTAGCACAGGCTTCCAGTATCCATAGTTTCAGGTGCTGCACATCTCGTATCTTCACAGCATAGACAATTGCCTTCAGATGACCCCAAAGATTAAAGTCTAAGGGAGACCTTGGGGGCCATTCAACTGGCCCACGACGACCAATCCACTTTCCAGGAAACTGTTCATCTAGGAATGCTTGGCCCTGACACCCATTGTGGTGGTGCATCATGTTGCTGGAAAAACTCAGGGAACGTGCCAGCTTCAGTGCATAAAGAGGGAAACACATCATCATGTAGCAATTTCACATATCCAGTGGCCTTGAGGTTTCCATTGATGAAGAATGGCCCCACTATCTTTGTACCCCATATACCACACCATACCATCAATGTTTTTGTTCCAACAGTCTTGGAGGGATCTATCCAATGTGGGTTAGTGTCAGACCAATAGCGGTGGTTTTGTTTGTTAACTTCACCATTCACATAAAAGTTTGCCTCATCATTGAACAAAATCTTCTGCATAAACTGAGGGTCCTGTTCCAATTTTTGTTTTGCCCATTCTGCAAATGCAGTGTGCCGATCTGGGTCATCCTTGCTGAGATGCTGCAGTAGCTGGAGTTTGTAAGGGTGCCATTTGTGAGTAGCTAATATCCGCTGAAGGGATGTTCGACTAATGCCACTCTACAGTGACATGCGGCGAGTGCTACGCTGTGGGCTCTTGCTGAATGAAGCTAGGACAGCCACTGATGTTTCTTCATTAGTGACAGATTTCAAGCGTCCACATTTTGGCAATTCCAACACTGAACCAGTTTCACGAAACTTAGCAAGCAGTTTGCTAACTGTAGCATGGGAGATGGGTGGTCTTGTAGGGTGACTTGCATTGAAATCTGCTGCAATGACCCGGTTACTGCGTTCAGCAGACATCAACACAATTTCTATGTGCTCCTCACGTGTTAATCTCGGCGACATGTCAATGGCTGTAAACAAAGAGAAACTTGTAAATAACTCATGAATGAATAACGTTACATTAAAACCAAGCACACCATTGTTTTTCTTGTGAATTCCCCAATAACTTTGATGTGTCACATGACCCTCTTCCTATTAAAAAAACAAAAGTTGGATTCAAAATGGCCAACTTCAAAATGGCCACCATGATCACCACCCAACTTGAAAAGTTCCCCCCCCCCCCCCTCACATATACTAATGTGCCACAAACAGGAAGTTAATATCACCAACCATTCCCATTTTATTAAGGTTTATTCATATAAATGACACACCCTGTAATATCAAAGGACCTAGATCATGGAAGAGGCCATCCAGAATGTGTACAATCAATTCCAGAGTGAGCAGACACTGCACACATGCAGCATACGGTCCATCACAATATTAATTTGCTACTGTGTGAACATTGTATCTGCACATCAAGCAGTTTGAAAAATTGTTGCCCATTTTCTAAATGAAGTATTGTTCACGTTTGGCAAATCAAGGATAGTTCCTCTTTTTTGTCAAGAGTACCCCCCAGTACATAACATGAAGATGATGAAAGCACTTGGGCATAGGACACAGCCGGTATATGGCTGATCCTGCTGCCGCACAAATCCCCGGCTGTGCTAAATGCTATTCCAACTCCAGGCCACCATGGATGGTGAGGAATGAATTAATTTGGCTTACAGCAATTGCTGGAAGCCGAATTATTGTGTTTTAAAAGTAACGTCAGCTCCGTCTTCTGTCGGCGCCGAAGTTACTCACTGTGCGCTTCTATAGCCGTAATTCCTATTACTGCCTATGGTGGTGCCGGCTGCTCTCAAGTCTCCTGCGCTGGATTCAGCATGTTCACTCTTAGGGAGGCTCACAATCTAATCTCTACCATGGTCATATGTATCTATCGTGCAGTATATGTATCGTAGCCTAGGGCCAATTTAGGGGGAAGCCAATTATCTGTATGTTTTTGGGATATGGGAGAAAACCCGGAGTGCCTGGAGGAAACCCACACAGACACAGGAAAACATACAACCACCATGCAGATAGTACCCTAACTGGGATTCATACCAGGGACCCAGCGCTGCAAGGTGAGAGAGCTAACAACTACGCCACCGTGCTGCCTGAGAAATCAAATTACAGTTGTGATTAGTCACAAATGAGGGGGAATTAGACAGGCCTAACTCTCTAAATACATACAGGGTGTATTTTATCAATATTTTCCTTTTGTCCAGTGTAAGAGCTGAGGCCCACTTTAAGTGAAGGTCATGAGGCCAGCATGTTTCATGGAACATTGGATTATGTTGAACTAGTAACTGGAGAGAGAGAGGACGTGATTTCAATTTTTTTTTCATTTTAGCAGACATGGTTGGATTGAAGGGAAAGGGTTTACTTTTACACGGAAGTTCCACTTTGATGAATAAACCTGTTAAAGTTGCAAATTATAATTCACGCATTTTCATAAAAGCGTAATACCACAGAACCCCATTAAGCCACGCTGTATAATCTGTGGAATGCGTATCGAGTGTAATATCATTTCCTTACTTCCTGGAGGTAAGTGCTAAATACAACCTGTGATCATCAATAATTTTATTGCTTTTCATTTAATATTTTCTGCCAGGCAGCAGAAGTATAATCAGAGCTCAGAGTTCAGCTGAAGGGATCTCGCAGCAATTACCATCATTTATTTGTAGTTTGCATTGTGGCACCGCCAATGAATTGCGGCTGATGGTGCCATTGAAGACTCCGAACATGCTGTCGCGGGATCCTTCTGGAGCAAGACAAAGCCCATTTCTTTATTTATATTTCTAATCCTTTAGTGTTTCCAACCAGTACATACAGTTATAAAGAAAAATTATTCACCTAACCAAGTCATTTCTGTCTACAAAGCTGAAAATCCCCAGCAGAAAAAAAAAATCACATTAATGTTAATGCAGAACATCTGGCGCCCGGAACAATTTCATAGATCGGTGAATTAAGTCTATAGGTATTCATCAAAATCAGGGCCTAGCGGTGGAATGAGTTTCTACATAAATTTTAGTTTCGGAGAGATTGTAATAAATAAGTGAATGCCAGGTAGGCCTCTGTATTACATTTGCTGATGTACATCCAAACTCTTGTCTGTTTTGCGTGATGCGGTGCTCAGCAGTCCAATTTCTCTTTTTATCTAACCTGTAAGAGCTGCCGTTTGAAATAGAGATGACTAAATCTGAAGAAAAGCATTGTGATGTCTTCTAGGGAGGCGAGCGACACAGTCACGGCTTTTCTGGCTGCTCAAAAATTCTGTATTACTTCACATTTGATATCCCTGTTTACAGGGCCACATATGTATCTCAAGACACTACAAGCGCAGACTTGACTAATAACACAGAATCCAGGCTCATCACCTCAAGTTAGGATATTTCAATAAGTTATGAGGGAGGTGCCAAAGGGGATGGGGCCAACAAAAAAGCAACATCAGTTAACCCTTTGCACACTCACATTTATGTGGACAGACAAACTTTCAGAAATGCACAGCTTTGTTAAAGTGGATCCGATATAAACTTTTACTCATTGCATAATTGTGTTCCTTTCATATACCGGTAGTTTATAGGGCATTCCTCAAGCCCTGGTGCTGAGATTACCAGGAAGTCCTACACTGAAACCAACTGGCAGGGAATTGAGCAGGGCAAGTGTGACTTCTGGGTACATTTTGCGCCTACTGCTTTTGCAAAGTGGGAAGTCTGGCTTCACTTTGCTACCAAGGCAGTTTCAGTATGTCTGTTTGTTGCCCTATTAAAATGGATAGAACACCTATACCCAAGGACTAAGATTGTGCCAAAGCTACACCGGCAGTGGCTTCAACTGATTCACTACCACATTATCAACACAAATGTTGTTAGGTGGTAAATTTTCTCGCCTAATGGCCTATACTCACGGGCTACAATTGTCGCCGCAACACGCGGCGCGCGCGTGTTGCGGCGACAGGTCGCCCGTGAGTATGCCGAACTGTCGCCCGTCGCTGATGTCGCCAGGCGATTGGCGCGGTCAATTGCCTGGCGGCAGTCGCCGCCGCAACTCCGCCGCAACTGTCGCTAGTCCGCGTGAGTACGCGGACTAGCGACAGCAACCTCCATTGAGGTATGCGAAGCTTCCGGCGGGGGGAGGAGGAACGTCGGCGACAGCTTCCGTCGCGCCGCTGGTCCCTCTTCCACGTGTGTACGCGGAGGGACCTGGCCAGGAGCTGTCGCCGGCCTGTCGCCCACACGCTCACGTGTGCTGGCGACAGGCCACTTTTGCAGCCCGTGAGTACGGGCCATAAGTAACATCAAAACATAATGGGTGTTGCTGAAAGGGTAGTAAATTAACAGTTGTGCTACTGAAATCACATGAACTCAATTGTAGGAAGAATTATTTTTCTTTTACTTGCTGGTGATGCTTTTTGAAGGACAAAAAATTATTATGTAGAAATTACAAATATTATTCTTATTTAATTCTAAAGCCAATAGCACTCTCACCTTGCAGCCATTAGGGCTCCTGGTTCAAATTTGGGCAAAGAGTTTGTATGTTCTCCCCATGCCTGCCCCCCGACATCCCCAAAAAATACAGATGGGTTCATTTGTTCCTCCACTTACAAAAAATTACCTTAAAGTTAGTGGTCTGAAAGCCAACATTTCTACTTTGCTCTAAAAGATTCCTCACAGCTTAAAAAAGAAAAACACAATACAGCTGAGATAACCTAATCAAAAGTCAGAGCTCCCCATGACTTTCAAAGTCGCAGAGCTGAATGGCTATTTGCATAGATAACAACTGGAGTTTCAATAGTCAGTCCTTGTCTTGTGATCCTATTGTAGCTCAGTGGGCAGAGAAAAATACAAATTTCACTGGCAGAATGTAAACTGCAGCCATTCTTACACTGTCAATGGTAGAGTTCCTCAATATTTGCACAGTTGGTCACTGGGTAACTGGGATTAATGTTCAGAAAAATGGGTGGAGCCTACAAAAGCCAATCAAAATTAATTTATTGATTTTCAAGGGGAAATATTTCATTGATGCCATTCTTGCACTGGCCTTTTGGTGACTGGGGTTCAAGTTCAGAAAAGGAGGTTGAGCCACAGCCAATTAGATTTATTTCATTTCATTGCAAACCATTGATGCCAAAGACCGCAAAGCTCGCAAACGAGGTCATTGAGTAATTGAGTAATTGTGTGTTAGGATTAGAAAAAGTGGGCAGAGGCCACACTAACCAAATACCCGGGCAACGCCTGGTGACCAGCTAGTATTTATATATATTACCGCATCTTTTTGGAAATTTTTGCATTTCATTAACCATCCCTCATGCTAGCTGAAATTCTGAAATAAAATAGTATTATTTCATGTTGAAATCAGGCCTTATTGTCCCTTTATAAATCTGCATCATGGCTTCTAACTGTCCTTTTGTGCGCAGGGAACTAAACCCCTCTTTCCTTTCTTCTTTCACTGTCTTCCCATTCTTCAACTGATATATTTCTTAATTTTAAAGCAAATTATTATTAATTTAAATTATTTTTATTTACCGTATATATCTTTTGTAGCGCTGTATATAGTACAAAACAAATATTAGGAAACATATTTACATGAGAAGTTTAAGACACTGTACAGTCATGAAATTCAATAGTACAAATACCTACATAGTTAATGTGTAGTTTGAGAAATCTCTAAGGTTGGTACATGTTCATATGGTAAATTACAGCAATATAAGAAACAATAGGAGGAGGTCTCTGCCCATGCGAGCTTATAGTCTAGAAGATAGTGGGGTGAAAACAATAGGGAAGAAAACAAAGGGGATGGGGCAGTGAATTTCCAATGCTACCTGTAGCAAATCTGAAGGGAAAATAAACTAATGAGATAGTGAATTGTATGTGTAGTACAGCTAAGAAATAGAATATTAGCAGCAAAGAAAAGTCTCATATATTTCCCAGTACAGGAAGAATTAATAAACTTCACTTGTTATCAATGCAAAATAGCTTCTCTGAGCTCTTAGACCCAACTTGGATTGAAGACAGTTCTGTTTTCTGAAGCACTTATTTGAACCTGTCTCTCACTGTTTCTTGGTTCAAAGTGTTCAACGTGTCATTAGCTCTGCTCTGTTTTATAGTTTAAATACAGAGTGTTGTTTGTAAACAGCAAATATGATAGAATGATGCAATGTTATAAAAAAGGCTATATAACTGAAAATAAAAATATGAGACTCTTTTCTTTGCTACTAACGTTATATTAATTATCCATACTACCCATTCAATTCATTTTCTCATAAGTTTATTTTCGCTTCAGTGTCACTTTAAAGGACTTACGAGGCGAATAAAAAAAAAAGTAAAGTACCTGAAGAAAATTTGTATGCAGGAGGACGCCATCCGCGCCCTCCCTGCAGTTCCACCGGGTCCCCGCAGCTTAATCTCCCCCCTCTCGCGACCCCACAGCCCGGGTCGGGCTGTCATGCCTTCTATAAAATGGCCGACTCAGGTTGCCGCGGCTGTGCAGTCCGCATAGACGCGAGTGCGGCTGCACAGCTCTAGGGCCTCCCCTCCCGATCCACGCTACAGGCTGTCTCCTGTGTGTCCTCTGTGCATTCAAATTTGCTTCAGGTACTTTACTTTTTTTTTTTATTTGCCTTGTAAGTCCTTTAAATGGTAGTAGTAGAAGTAGTAGTAGTAGTAGTAGTAGTAGTAGTAGTAGTAGTAGTAGAAGTAGTAGGACTGGGGTGGTTTAATAAAAAAAATAATATCTTTTGCTCATTTATTGTTCTTAGTATAAGTGGAAAAGAGTGAGGTGAGGATGTAAATGAAGGCATGTAGAAGCATCATTTAAGTCTCCTTTCACATTATGTCTGGTGCGTCACAACTGATAATATCACTGCATCACAATGCAATTTATTTTATTTATTTATTTAAGTATTTATATCGCACCAAAATATTATGCAGTACTGTACAGAGTATATTGTCTTGTCACTAACTGTCCCTCAGAGAGGCTCACAATCTATTCCCTACCATAGTCATAGGTGTATGTATGTATCATGTAGTGCATATATCATAGTCTAGGGTCAATTGTAAGGGAAGCCAATTAACTTATCTGTATGTTTTTGGCATGTGGGAGGAAACTGGAATGCCCAGAGGAAACCCATGCATACACAGGGAAAGCATGTTGACCTGTCTGGGATTCAAACCGGGGACCCAGCGGTGCAAGGCGAGAGTGCTAACCACTACGCCACCATGCTGCATATTCCTATGGCGATATTACATTGACTGCGGTGCGGCGGGTTCCGTCAGATTAAAGTACAGCATGCAGTAAGTGTACAGATGACATGCATGTTTACAGTGGGAGTGAGGCATACTTTCATTGTACTGTATGCCTCACTGTATGGTCACAACGCAACGCAACCGAGAGATACAACTTTTCAGCTACGTTGCATTGCAATCTTATCATGGACAGTGTAAAAGGAGCCTAAAGCTTAGTTCACACTACAAAACCCAATAGCTAAGCGCAGGGCATTTTTAAGAGACATTTTTGAAGGAATTTGTGTTTCTGCACATTCCTTAAACTATACCAGAGCCGAAGGACATACTGCGCCACGTAAGTGCAGTATGTCCTTTCTTCTCCCCTGTGCCTGTACCAAATTATGTCACTATACAGAAGGGAGCTCACTCCCCTTGCTTCTGCATCCTGGTATGCAGTGGAGCGCTTACGCTGGGACACTTTTTCTTTAAACAGATTCTCTTTCAAAGCTTAATCGCTTTAAAAAATTGTGTATGCAGCAGGATTTTGATTTTTTTTTAAATAGAAACGCTGCTATAAGAACACCCTTACTGGTTGACGCTGCACTAGCCCTTTTGGGTTGCTGTTAAGCGGCAAGTGCAGCGCAATCAGAATTAGAATCAGAATCAATTTATTTTCGCCAAGTAAGTTTGCACCTACAAGGAATTTGTCTTGGCAGTTGCTTAACAAACATAAACAAAAACAATACAAGGACAGACAGTGTGAATATTACAAGTTAAGGACATTATAAGTATAGTGGCAGTAAGCAATGTGAGAATTGTTCATTTACAGTTCTGTGCTGATTACTATCAAATCCTAGCAGCTCTAACGTGTTTCAGCATTAAGTATGGCTACCGCTTGAGGAAAAAAGCTGTTCCTGTGTCTGGAGGTTTTGGTAGCGATTGACCGGAATCTTACTCCTGAAGGCATGCGCTGGAAGATGGAGTGAGCTGGGTGAGAGGGGTCAGAGGCCATTTTGGTTGCTCTCTTTCTGCACCTGCTAGCGTAAAGATCCTGCAGGGAAGGTAAGCTACAGCCAATTATCCTTTCCGCTGATCGGATGATGCGCTGCAGCCTCCCCTTTTCTAATGCTGAGCAGGAGCCGAACCATACAGTCATAGATGATGTTATGGTGGATTCGATGATTACAGTGTAGAACTGCACCATTAGATTTTGAGGTAGGCCAAACTTTTTCAGCTGCCGCAGATGGTACATTCTCTGTTGTGCTTTCTTGACAATAGTGGCAGTGTTGTTGTCCCATTTTAAGTCGTTTGAGATCATGGACCCAAGAAACTTGAATGACTCTACTTGGGTTATTGTGGATCCATTTATGGTTAAGGGGAGGTGCTGGGGGGGAAATCTCCTAAAGTCTATTATCATCTCCATAGTTTTGAGAGCATTTAGTCCCAAGTTGTTGCTGCTGCACCAGGAGGAAAGCTGTCCCACCACCTGCCTGTATACAGACTCATCCCCGTTTTGTACGAGACCAACTACTGTTGTGTCATCTGCAAACTTCAGAACCTTAACAGATGGATCTGTGGAGGTGCAGTCATTGGTGTAAAGTGAGTACAGCAGTGGGGAAAGCACACAGCCCTGGGGTGCACCAGTACTGACTGTCAGAGAGCTTGATGTGTGTTTACCAAGTCTAACACGCTGTCTTCTGTCGGTTAAGAAGTCGGTTATCCATTTGCAGGTGTATTCAGGTATGTGTAGCTGGGAGAGCTTGCTGTGTAGCAGAGATGGAATTATGGTATTAAATGCAGAGCTGTAATCTATAAATAAAATCCTGGTGTAGGTTCCTGGGGTGTCTAGATGCTGTAGTACATAATGCATACACATGCTCACGGCATCGTCTGCGGATCTGTTAGGCCTGTAGGCAAATTGCAGAGAGTCCAGCAGGGGATCTGTGATGGATTTCAGATAAGTCATTATCAGTTTTTCAAATGCTTTCATGACCAATGATGTCAGGGCAACAGGCCTGTAATCATTTAAGCATGTAGGTTTTGTTTTTTTTTGGAATTAGTACAATAGTTGAGCTTTTAAAGCAGGCGGGAACAATTGAGAGTTCTAGAGATGCTTTGAATATGTCTGTAAATACAGGCGCTAATTGGTCGGCACAGAGATTCAAGCATTTCGCAGACACAGGGTCTGGTCCCATTGCTTTCCTGGTGTTTTGTTTTTTGTTTTTTTTTGTTATACTTTTGTTTATTGAAAAGTTTTTAAACATACAAAGATTGAACATTACTCAACACCGAACAGCTAGTGTAAGTTTCAGTAGTAGACAAGATCATAAGCATAGATTATCACTGGTTCGATTATAGACATACAGTAATCAGTTATTGGGAGGGAGAGGACTCCATATAATTCAAGAGTCTATTTGAGTAGGATTAAAGAGTGTGGATATCTTGACCGGAGTCGAGGTACCAGGACGATCTTGTCTAGCATATGTGGTGACAAGTATATAACATTAAAAGCTAGGTAGTTATAGTCTACGATCAAGAACATGCAGATTCTGTTAACCAAAGAATCAATACAAATAAACTAAAACGTGTTACACCAGTGATTGATGGCTATATCAGTGTAGGCCTATGAGTGTTGAGCGTGGAGAGAGTTCTAGTGGCCTACATGTGGAGTGGAGATTGAAGAGGGTGAGTGCAAGGGTTTAAGGAGTAGGAGATGATGGGATGAGAGGCCTAGTATAGGGCGGGTCAGGAGTCCTCCATGGGGTTGAGAGAGGTTGAGTTGGGTGATGAACTAAAATTCCCAATGGATATTAGGGAGGCATGAGGTCAGGGGAAAGTAGGTTCCAGGGGTTCCAAACCTTGTGAAAGTGCGATTCGGTGCCTCTTAAAGATGCAGTCATTTGCTCCATTTCCCTAGTCCATTCTATCTTAAGGTTGACATCTGTTAGTGTTGGGGGGGCAATGTTTTTCCAGTAAGTGGCTATTGCCAGGCGTGTTGCTGTTAGAATGTGGGTGATCAGACGTATGGTATGTCTTGGAGTGTCAGGGGGGGGGTTTACCCAGGATCATGTAGAGAGGGTCTAGGGGCACTAGTACGCCTGCTTTTGTTAGGATGAGGTGCTGAACCTCGGTCCATAGTGGGGAGATCAAGGGACAGGACCAAAAAATATGTTCTAGAGTTCCTTTTTGATTGCAGCCCCTCCAGCAGAGATGGGAGGAATCTGGGAAGATTTTCGATAATCTGTCAGGAGTGAGATACCATCTGAATAAAATTTTATAGATATTCTCTCGTATTTGTATACACATTGAAGAGTGTTTGGCATTCTCCCAGATCTCCTCCCAGTCCTCTATTTGAATTGGCTGAGAAAGAGCTGAGGCCCATTTGGACATATATGGATGATCTGGGGTGGAAAGACCCGATTTAGTATGTAGCAGGTGATAAATCTGCGAAATCAAACCTTTTTGGTATCCCTGTGAATCGCATATATGTTCAAAGGGAGTTAAAGATGGTATGGAGGGTGAATCCCGTAATGTAGATTGGAGGAAATGTCGTATTTGGATATGCTCCAAAGTGTGTATAGGGGTAGGGGGAATTCTATCTTCTAGGGTAGAACTAGGCAGAATCGACCCCGTGAGTGGGTTCTTCCAGTCAAGTAGATTAAAAAGTTTTAGGCCAAGCCATCTATTCATAAAACCTTTGGATAGTCCAGGGCGAAAAGCCGGATTGCCTAGGATTGGCATTAGAGGGGAGGGGGAAGATTTTAAGCCAGCTGTGGCAGATGTTGATCGCCAAATTTGGAGGGTGAAGTTTATGGTAGGTAGGTGTTGGGTTGAGGGTAGTTTAGGAGGGGAGTCTGTCCATATTAGAGAGGCTAGGGTGGTGGGGAGAGTACTGACTGCCTCAATGAGGCCCCATTTGGTATATACTGTGAGTTTGGACCATTCTCTCAGCTGACGCAGGTGAGCTGCTTGGTAATAGTATCTGAGATGGGGTAGTCCTAATCCTCCCTGTTCTCTGGGGGATAGGAGAACTGAAGCTCGGAGTCTCGGTCGTTTGTGGTTCCAAACAAATTTGGAGAAGGCAGATTGGAGTTTGGACAGCTGAGAGGAGGGAACCAATATTGGAAGGGTTTCAAAAAGGTAAAGCAATCTGGGAAGTATATTCATTTTTAGAGTATATATTCTACCTATCCAGGAGATCTTGTAGGCGGTCCACTTATGAAGGTCCTGTAGGATTTGTTGTATTAGTAGGGAAATTATATTTATAAAGAGTAGAGTAAGTGGGTGTAAGGTGGATGCCTAGGTATTTCAAGGAGTGGGTTTGCCATTTGTAGGGAAAATTATGTTTTAAGGAAGTGAGGAGTTCGGTTGGAATTTTAATGGGCATAGCTTCAGTTTTGTCTTGGTTCAGACGAAATCCTGATAAGGATTCATAGGTGTCCAGGGTATTATGCAGAGCAGGTAGGGATATGAGGGGGTTCGTGATAGTGAGTAAAATATCGTCCGCAAATAGAGAGATTTTGAATTCGTGCTTGTCGAGTTGGACACCCGAGATATTGTCGTTTAATCTTATGGCACTGGCAAGGGGTTCAATACTAAGAGCGAAAAGTAGGGGAGAAAGGGGGCATCCCTGCCTGGTACCATTATGGATCTGGAAGGGAATAGGAGAGGCCATAGGGAGTTTTACGCAAGCTGAGGGAGATGAGTAGAGGAATTGGAGTATGGTCAGGAAGGGTCCATTAAAGCCTTGGTGTTGGAGGACGTGGAAGAGGAAGGGCCATGCTAGGCGATCAAAAGCCTTCTCCGCGTCCAAACTGAGAAGCAGAGAAGGCCTGCCCGCACGAGACATGAGGGAGATAAGGTCTATTGCTCGACGAGTATTATCTCCTGCCTGCCTATTAAGGATAAAGCCCACCTGATCATTGTTGATAAGCCTGGGTAATATAGGATTTAAGCGGTTGGCTAGAGTTTTAGTAATGATTTTGAGGTCCGAGTTTAGGAGAGATATGGGTCGATAGCTTTGTGGGAGCTGAGGGTCTTTTCCTTCCTTGGGGATAACTGTTAAGAGAGATTTCAAAAACGAGTGGGGGGGAGTTTCACCTCCCATGATTTTGTTTGCTAAAGAGGTTAGATAGGATGAGAGTACCCCTTGGAAGTTTTTATAGTAAGAGTAGGGGAGTCCATCTGGGCCAGGGGATTTAGAGGAGGGGAGTGATTTAAGGGTTTCTAATATTTCAGTGTTCGTAATTGGTGCATTAAGAGTAGTAAGTTCTTCTTCGGATAATTTGGGAAGCTTAAGCTGTTCTAGGAAGGAAGCTACTTTATTTGAGTATAGTGGGTCAAGGGAGGGATCCGGGAGATTATAAAGCTGTTCATAATAGGAGTTGAATAGTTGTGCAATCTTAGATGGGTTATAGTGGGTAGTACCTTCCTTGTCCTTCATAGCATGGACCGCCTGAGAAGATCCCCTAGGGTTTAGTTTGCGGGCTAGGATGGTGTGCGGTTTATTACCCCTTTCAAAAAATAGCTGTCGTGACCATTTCAGGCTTTTTTCTAATTGGGAAGTTTGGAGAGATCTAATATCCAATTTTAGTTTCTGAATGTTGGAGAATGATTCCTGGGTAGGCAGTTGTTTGTAGGAGGTGCATGCATCTCCAAGGGCCTCAGTGAGTACAATTAATTTTTGCGAGGAGATTCGCTTACGTCTGGAGCCCTCGGCGATGAACAGGCCACGAACAAAAGCTTTGTGAGCCTCCCAGCACAGTCCCAACGAGGAGGCTGATGGAGCATTAGTAGCAAAAAAGGATTGAATTTCGTCTGTCATATTGGATAGAAATGTTTTGTCTCTGAAAAGAGACTCGTTTAGTCTCCAGTGGATAGGTTTATGGGGTGTATGCAACCAATCTAACTCTATTAGGACAGCATGATGATCTGACCAGGCCGTAGGGTGAATATCTGCTGTTAGTAGGGTTGATATGGTAGGTAATTTGGAGAAGAAGTAGTCTATGCGGGAGTGTGTTGCATGAGGGGGGGAGAAAAAGGTGTAATCTCTGGCAGTAGGATTAGAGATTCTCCAGAGATCGAGGAGGCCATATTGACGGGTCAAGGCCCTAAATTTTCTGGAGAGGCGATCGTGTGAGGGAAAGGAGTGTGACTCTACAGATACAGACCTGTCGGTTGTGGAGGAGAAAGCTAAATTAAAGTCGCCTCCTAATAAAAGAGTACCACTAACCACTTTCTGCAGTTTAGCTAGGAATTTTGTTAGGAAGGGGATTTGGTTAGTATTTGGGACATACACATTGGCTAGGGTTATTGGTTTACCAGCTAGAGAACCTAGTAAAATCAGGTAGTGACCTGCAGGATCTTTGATAGTTTTAGTTATTTGAAGGGGGAGTCCTTTTTTATATAAGATTGCTACTCCTGCTTTTTTCTTAGGTCCTGAGGCTAGGAATACATCTGGGTATGTTTTAGAGTAGAGACGTATGGAGTCCTGTATAGAGAGATGCGTCTCCTGTAGGAAAGCGATGTCTATAGTGAATCTCCGTAGGTCCCTGAGTAAGGAGCTTCTCTTTTGGGGTATGTTTAAACCCTTGCAATTTAACGTATACAACTTAACCATTATCTCTAAAATCAACAAAGATTGCATAGAAAACATCAATCAGTTGGTGTGGAACATAAACATCAGATAACATAGAAAGCAAAGTAAAGAGCCATGTGAGTAAAACAAAGACATGACCATAGGTGGTGAAAGAAAGCAGCAGCGGGAGGTAGAACAGACCACTGAAAAGAACGTGGTCACATGGAGTGACAACTAAAAATAGTTGTGCCAGTGAGAGCTGGTTGAGAGTTCCTGGAGCCTCCCGAGTCCAGGGGTCCTCTATGACAGCTCTCCGGAGGATCATGTGAGCAGTCCAAGAAGGTCGGTACAGGATCCGAGACTGGGTGCCCCTCATACGTAGAGAGTCTAGGGGGCTGGGACCCGGTGTTGATGAGCCTCGAAGTCTATGTTTTCAGGGAGTGATCATTTGTAAAGTAGAGAGACATTGCTTAGGAGACTTGAGAGTCCATTCTTTCAGGCGAGGTTGGGTAGGTAAGGCTACGTATGGGCATATGTGATGAGTGAGAGATATGACGCAGCTTTCTGGGGGGAGAGGTTTCAGAGGGAGAGCGAGGGTGAGTGTTGCTGATACTTGTAGGGAGGCGGAGGCCCATTTGTTTCAAAAACATAGGGGCATTGTCAATATCCGAGAGCGTAAAGATAGATCCATTGCGGTTCACTATTAAGCGAAAGGGGAATCCCCATCTGTAAGTTATTTTGGCATCCCGAAGAAGTTGTGTGACAGGTTTGAGAACCCTGCGTTTCGCCAGGGTGATAAGAGACAGATCATTATAGATGGTGAGGTCGTCCCCTTTAAAGGAGATAGGTGAAGAGTTACGTGAAGCTTTCAAAAGAGCCTCTTTTGCTTCATAGTAATGCATGCGGATAATCACATCCTTGGGCCTCTGTGCTGTTGTTTGTCTTTCACCTAGCGAACGGTGGGCCCGGTCCATTCTCCAGAGCTCATCTGCAGTGTCTGGGGATAGTGATTTGAAAAGTTCAGTCAGATGGGGGGTTAATCTGTCGGGGGTCACCGACATAGAGATACCTTTAATTCTTAGATTTTGTCGTCTGTCACGATTCTCCTGGTCCTCTTGTGCGGATCTTAAGTATCTAATGTCTGATTGCATTAATTTCTGTTCCTCCTCTAGGTCTTTTTGTTGTATGGATAGGGTGTTTATTTTCTCCTCTAATGTATTGGTGCGCTCCCCTAAGCTGTTTATGTCAGTTTTCAGATCAGTGACTGCAGAAATGATTACCTGTTGTAGAGAATCATGAAGAGAGCGATAGTGGCGCTCTAAGGTGGCTTCCAACAGTTCTGCTGTCAGGGGAGCGGATGGTGGAGTCAGAGAGACTTGCTGGGCTGGAGCTGCGTCAGGGTGTGTAGTGAGGCCGGCGCCATCTTGGTTTTCCGGAGTGCGGAGGAAACGCTCCATTGCGCCGGTTTGCGCAGATGTTTTGGGGGTAATTTTAGCAGCCATCGGGTCGCCTGTGTGTTCAGGGGGGGGTCTCAGTCCAGAGCCGCGTTCCAGGTGCGGAGAAGAAGCTTTGTGCGGCGGTAAGCGAGCGGAGAGGGGCCGGAGCTCAGTGCCTAAGCGGCCATCTTGGCGGAGCCGCGCATGCGTCCTCCCTGGTGTTTTGTTTTTTAAAGAGTCTATTTACATCTGATTGGCATATTGTTAGAGCATGCACATCTGGGGACAGGTCAATAGATTGTGTCTGGTCTGCTGTGTTGTGTACATACTGAGGCACCGCAGGGGGTGGAGACGTTGGCTGGCAGGAAGAGTGTTCAGTTTGCCTGTTGCAGAGATGGAAATTGACTTGTTGTGTTTGGCTTTTGTTGGTAGTGTCAAACCTGCAATAAAATGTATTCAATTCATATGCAAGCTGCAGGTTATGTAGTGAGGGGGGAGATTTATTCTTCCTGTAGCTTGCAATTTCATGTAGAGATTTCCATATTGTGGATGAGTCGGCGTTGGAAATTTTTTCCTCAAGTTTTTTAGAATAATCTTTTTTTGCGTCAGTAATGGCTCTCTGCAGATTGTATTTCACAGCTTTGTAGAGGACTTTATCGCCTTTACGATATGCCTTTTCTTTATCGAGGCGCAGCTTCCTAAGATGTGATGTAAACCAGGGTTTATCGTTATTGTACCTGGTGCACTTTTTTGTGGGGATACAGGACTCTTCGCAAAAGGTAATATATGATGTCATAGCGTCAGTGTATTCATTTAGGTCACTGGAGGATTCTTTAAATAAATTCCATTCAGTTAAATCAAAGCAGCTCTGCAGTTTTTCTACAGCGTCACTAGTCCATTTCTTAACTGTGGTCACTACAGGTTTGGCAGTTTTTAGTCTTTGGATGTATGTTGGGATAAGCTGTATAACAGCATGATCAGAGTTCCCCAAAGCTGCCCTGCTGATAGAGTGATACGAGTCCTTAGTCGTAGTGTAACAGTGATCAAGTGTCTTACCTTCTCTAGTTGCGCTTGTGACATGTTGCCTGTATTTGGGGAGTTCTTTGGAAAGGTTAGCACTGTTGAAATCCCCTAGTACGGTAAAAAAAAAAAATCCCCAGTGTTAACCAGCCCTAAAGGTGTCCAGCTTAGGAGGTATGCTAACTTTGTGTTTTGCATGGCTAAGCTGCATAATGTCTATTCATAGCTTTAGCAGGATGGATTTCATGGCTTAACTGACTAATGCAATGTCACATCGATGATGCCACATTCCCGTTTCAGCTTTGTGCAGCCTGGGTTGGAATTGCCTGCACATGTCACAAGCACATGTCGCTTTCATGCAAGCCATCCTCTCACTGCAGCAAAGATTCTGAAATCCTGTGCTATAATAAAAGCATACTAAGCTATCTCATCTGGTATCCTGTGTATACGTTCTACTTATTATTATTATTACGTTTCATAGTGTTTTCATCACTGCCTGAATTATCTTAAGAACAGAACAATGGAGATGAAATAAATAAGACAGGAATGTTTATATTTTATTTTGCATGATAACTGTAATTAGTCCTGAAGGCTGCAATAAACACAACCAAGCCGTCATACCCTCACTGGCCAGCAGATGGCAGAACTGATCTGTATTTTAGAAATAAAGGCACATTCACAATACAATACAGTGTTGTTGCTTTTCTTCATTTTAATGATCTCATATATGTACATGTGAACGCGTGTTTATATGTTTGTGTATATCAAGCTGTAGAGTTAATGAGCTGCATTTAACCTGGTGAACATAAAGATCTGAAATACAGTTCAGTGGATGAATAAGGACATACTGTAATGCACTTTATCTTTATCCTTGCGTAAAACATAGTGCCTGATTTTTTTTCATTAGAGACATAGGTTTTTCTGATTCCCTACTAATAGATAAGAAGCTCATCCTAAACGCTGCAAAAATTGTTGAACTGACCATGGACTTTAGAAGGTGCTCACCCGCACTCAACCTGGTCTCCATCATCGACATCAGGGTCTCCAGGGTACATTGCGTTTATTTCCTAGGCACGACCATCACCAGCGATTTAAGATGTGGCGAGAACACCACCATATCTTAAAGGCGACTAATAAAGTTTGGAATGCCGCAGGAGTTTCTGACCAGTTTCTATACTGCCATCTTTGAATCTGTCTTTTGTTCCTCCATTGTCGTCTGGTACATGGGGCAAATGCAAGCGACAGGCACAATCACCAGAAAGTCATCACCGCTGTTTAGAAGACCTTCGGGTCACCCCTGCCACCACTGGACCTCCTTCACGCATCTAAAATGAGGTCCAGGGCCAGGGACAACACATGACCCTTCCCACCCTGGAAGTCGTTTCTTAAACCCAAAGGCGTTGCTAGGATCCAGGGAGATCCAGAGCACCCCAGGGCACCAGGTCAGTGACGTGCGTAAAAAATGGTCGTGGTCATGTATCGGAAAGTGGGTGTGGTCATAGGTGGGGTCATATGATACATTCTTTATGCATACATATACATACATACACATAGTAGGGTTGATTCACAAAGGTTACTTATTTTTCACCTTAAAGAGAACCCGAGGTGGGGATCTTAGAATGAAATCTATACACAGAGGCTGGGTCTGGCTATAGTGCCCAGCCTCTGTTGCTATTTGAATCCCCCCTAAGTCCCCCCTGCGCTCCGCTCTAGCCCATAAATCACAGCCGCGCTGTCGGGCTGTGTTTACCTAGCTAATGTCACTCACGCCGCTCCCCCTGCCTCCTGCAGAGCGCCGGTCCCCGCCCGCCTCCCTTCTTTCCAATCGGCGGGGAGGGAAGGGGCAGGTACCGGCGCTCTGCAGGAGGCGGGGGAGTGGCATGAGTGACACTAGGGACGTAAACACAGCCCGCTGCGACACGCTGCGTGTCGACAGCGCGGCTGTAATTTATGGGGGAGAGCGGAGCGCAGGGGGTACTTAGGGGGGATTCAAATAGCAACAGAGGCTGGGCACTATAGCCAGACCCAGCCTCTGTGTATAGATTTCATTCTAAGATCCCCACTTCAGGCTCTCTTTAACTGTAAGGAGTGACTGCTAATGCATGAGATAAACAAGTAAGGAGAGATAATTCATGAGATAAATACATAAGGAGAGCTAAACCATAAGTTATGTCAAATAAGGAGAGCTAAACCATGAGTTATGTCAAATAAGGAGCACTAAACCACGAGTTAAGTTAGATAAGGAGAGGTAAACCATGAGTTAAGTCATTTAAGGAGAGATAAATTGTGAGTTAATAACGCGCATTCCCCTGCAAATCCCCCCCCTCCCCCCCCCCCAGGACTTGACGCTTTTTGGCATTAGGCAACGGCGGCTAGGGCTGCCAACGGCGTTAGGTTGTCGGAAAGGAGTTAAAAGGAAATAAGGTACTTATGTATTATGCCATCCAGGCAGTTACATGCTCTGGAAGTGTATACAATGTTTGTAATGCCTAGGAGATCTCCTACTTTCTTTCAGCTGCTATGCCCCAATCTATCACCACCTTCTTCAACCTATGTGGCGCGTCCCCGCTTGAACATGAGGTGAGGAAATAACACCTGCCCGACTTTGGTTACACCCAGGCCTTGGAGGTGCAAGGTATAGCAGCTGAGACCTAGAAAGCCAGAATACCAACAGAACAAACACGACTATGCAGCTGGGTGATATTAGATAATGGAAGAGGTTACACAGATCACCCCAGGAGTTATGGACAAGGGAGCAAGATTGCACAGAGTAACCGCAGCTCTGAGCTTCCGATTACCGCCACAAATAAACAAGACACAATGGTTGCTCAGGGCAACCGCAGCCCTGAGCCTTTGATGCCCAGCACAAGGAGTAACAAGATAGACAACAGACAGACACATGGAATGCTTGCCAGCAAACAGGACACACTGGTTGCTCAGGGCGACCGCAGCCCAGAGACTCTGACTGAGTAACAAGACAGACAATAGACAGACAGACTGAATGCTTGCCAATCTAATCGCTACCCCACCGATAGCAAGCATCCACACTGACTTGAACAAGACAAACAGGTAGGACCATAACAGCAACCGCTGCTACAGTCACGTCCACAGGAACAGAGAAAGCAGGAATACTACCAGTCACCAATGTGGTGAAGGCAGCTCCCCACTAACAAGAAGATAAGGCCTCACTGTACCCCCACGGGTGCACTGAACGTCCAGGCAGCTACGATTAAGGAGCCGTGAGCTCCGATACGCGTGAGCTTTTTTAATGCTGTGCTCTCACTGATGTTCTAATAAATGGAGACTTTTTTCACCGAACCATAGGTGTAGCGGAATCCTTTTCCTTCCTACAATGCAATACAATAATACAACTTTCACAGCATGGACCCAGCAACAACTCAGGCAAGCTGTATGCTATATCAGGCGAGGTCTGGAATGAGAGGCAGGTTTTTCTATGGATATCAGCCAATGAGAACAGACATGCAAATTCCCACACAGCTGAATGGTAATCATGCAATCCTGTGCTACACTGATTGAAAGCTGCAAGCTACCTGTGAAAGGATTCTCATTACAAATGCATGCCAGATTATGCAACCATACGCATGTAAGAAATCCACAGTTGTCTGACTGCAGTTCAACTGCAGCAAGCTATAGGCGGATTTGTGACAACATCCTGGGCTACTCTCAGATGCAGAGTGATTGCAAATAGCAATGACTCTCATTGCAAATGCAAACAAAACCAAGTAACCAAATGCAGGCAGAGAAAGCAAAACTGCTGACAGGAGGGATCCTTACAATGCTTCAATCCCTTCTGCATCAGCAAGTGTATACAATGTTTCAATCCCTTTAGAATCAGGAAGTGTATACAATGTTTCAATTCCTTCAGCATCAGCAAGTGTATACAATGATACAATGTTTCAATCCCTCCTGCATCAGGAAGTGTATACAATGTTTCAATCCCTTCAGCGTCAGTGTCTCAGATCACAGCCTGGAATCCTTTTCCACTAGGGCATTTGCGCTAGCGGAATCGCAAAATCGCAAACCTAGGGTTTGCTAAATAACATGGTAATCGCGGATAGCAATTTCCACTAACGCGATGCGATTTTTACCGACGCACAATCGCACAGCGGAGCGATTATGTAAGCGATCGCGATTCAATGGAAAAGATAGGAACGCATGAAAATCGCAAGTAAAATCGCGGTACTATGCGATTTTCATGCGTTTTTTACCCAGAAGCAAGCTCTTTTCTCACAATTCTTATTTCTGTTGCTTCCTTTTCCTGTATGGGGCCTAGGAGAATGGCATGGTTCACCACAGAGGGGCTGCTGGCCAAAATCCAGCAGCATCCTTGTTTGTATGAAAAGGGGAGTGAGGAGTATAAGGATAATCAGCTGAAGAACAAAGCCTGGATTGAAATAGGATCGGATTTGTTTGATGGAACCTGGGATGATCTGACAGCTAAAAGCAAGGCCTCAAAAAGTAAGTGTACACATCTGATGCCACTTCTGCGACCATCTACTGCCCTGTCACTAGCTGTGCGACCATCCACATGCCCTGCCACCTGCTGTGCCACCATCCACATGCCCTGCCACCTGCTGTGCGACCATCCACCTGCCCTGCCACCTGCTGTGCGACCATCCACCTCCCCTGCCACCTGTCATACCACCTGCTGTGCGACCATCCACCTGCCCTGCCACCTGCTGTGCGACCATCCACTTGCCCTGCCACCTGCCATACAACCTGCTGTGCCACCATCCACCTGCTGTGCGACCATCCACCTGCCCTGACACCTGCTGTGCGACCATCCACTTACCCTGCCACCTGCCATACCACCTGCTGTGCCACCATCCACCTGCTGTGCGACCATCCACCTGCCCTGACACCTGCTGTGCGACCATCCACTTACCCTGCCACCTGCCATACCACCTGCTGTGCCACCATCCACCTGCTGTGCGACCATCCACCTGCCCTGACACCTGCCATACCACCTGCTGTGCCACCATCCACCTGCTGTGCGACCATCCACCTGCCCTGCCACCTGCTGAGTGACCATCCACTGCCCTGTTGCATGAACAATAACAACAATAGTGACACCAGAAATGTGAAAATGAATGTTTATTTAATACAAAGATTTATTTGGGTATAAGAAACATTGTGCAGTTTTCTAAATTTAAATGTGGTCATCCTGCCATGTTACTGATCCTTGCTCAGAAACGAAATATTCGCATAGTTTGTCTCGTTTTGATAAGGCAGTACTCGTGCCTTTTCCACTTGTAGCAGTGGGTATTTCTGTTAATGGTACAAATGTTGTCTCTTCCACCGGTGTACCCTCCATCGTGATCACGTAATTGTGAAGGATGCAAGCAGCCTTGATGACTGCAATAGCATTTTCTGGTTTTAGATGCATTGCCGTGTGAAACACTCTCCATTTATTGGACATGATGCCAAAGGCGCATTCCACAACTTTTCTTGCTCTACTTAGCCTGTAATTAAAAATGCGTCTGTCATAGTTCAGAGTCCTCTGGGCATACGGCCTCATTAAATTTTTGGTCAGTCCAAATGCTTCGTCAGCCACAAAAGTGTGTGGATAAGCGGGCCCATTAGTTTCCGGCCACGGTTTGTCGTCTGGGAGTGTTAAATTGCCACCAAACAGTTTTTGATCGAAACGGCTGTTGCGGAATATGTGTGAGTCACTGTTTCCGCCATAAGCACCCACATCAATGTAAATAAACTTACTATCGGCGTCCGCAACAGCCATCAGAACAATGGAATAAAACAATTTATAGTTAAAATAGTGGCTTCCACTGCGTGCTGGCATGACTACACGCACATGTTTGCCATCTATCGCTCCCAAGCAGTTTGGAAATTGGTGTTTGTTGTAAAATTTGTCAGACACTTCCTCCCACTTCTTCTTGTCTGGGAAAGCCATGTAGATGTTTGCCAACTTGTCCCATATGACTTTGCAAGTGGTGCGTACGATCCGGTGGATAGTAGTTACCCCCATGCGGAACTCATAATAATAGAGGTAAAGCTGTGACCAGTTGCCAGGAATCTAAAAATGGAAAGAAATGGAGATATATGTTAATATTATCCGATAACATGCGCTTTGTATTAATGGTATACAATTTATACAGTTGCAGATCTGAGGAGAAGATGGAAGTCTGTGAGGGACAACTACAAACGAGAACTGGAAAAACGGAAGGAGGAAGCAAAGAGTGGTTCTGGAGCATCCAAAAGAACGAAGTATAAATATGTTCGCCAGATGGAATTCCTCAAATATTTTGGAGAAACTGGACCGTAAGTTTTCTTTTTCTGTATTTTTGTTTGAGTACGTAACCGTGGATTATGATATGTGTGCAATACATAACTCGTTTAACAAGGTATTACTTTTCTTTTTCCCTTTTTTTACAGAACTGAAGATAGTATATTAGAAGAGGATGACAGTTCGCGATGCTCAATGAGTGAAAATACACAGTTTGAAGGCTGTGATACTGAGAGCGCAGAAGTCATTGACATTCAATCTTCCGGCTCATCTGTTAGCATGGAATCGACTTCTCAAACACAATCTGGAGCACAACTACCAGCTGCAAAAACTTCCACAACCAAAAAAAAGGCAAATTGCTCAAACAAGATTATGAAAAGCAAATGCTTACTTCAGTACAACATTTTGTGGAAACCTATAAAGAAAAAACCGAGGAAAAGAAAAAAAGAGAACAGCAGATAATGGAGGAAAGGGGTAAAAAAGTGCCAATTTACAGTTTTTAATTAGTTTAGAACCGTACTTGGATAAAGTGCCAGCCGGCCTAAATCTCTCATGTCGCAAAGCTATTCTTGAGGTCATTGAAAAATTTATTCCAATGGAAAGTTCCGGTGACCGATTCGGAACATATTCCCAATCACTATTGCCGCCAGCACAAACCCAATTGCTACACCCACAACAGCAACTTCACAACCCTTATTTTGTACCAAGCATTCCACCAATGCATGACAGTCATGCTCCATACCAATCCTCATTTGATACTAACATAGGTCAAGGAAGGTTCAATTTCATGCCTTCAAGACCTATAGTCAGTACAACTTCACTTGGTGCTGCTACTCCGCCCACACCAAACCGTTCCAATTTTGACAATTCCAACCTCACTACATACAACATATTGCAACCAATTGTTACTGGTACAAATGTAAGTGAACCACAACAATCAGGAAAGCAAAGTTTCGTCAGCATGTTATCTGAAAATACCGAGTAATTTTGTAGAACATACAACCCTTTGGAGCACTGTTGTTTTTGGAAGGTATAATGTTCAGGTAGTTAATTAGCATTTTTAAAAAATTTTTTATTACAGCTGTGACCAGCTTTGTCGCTTTTCGGCCTGCCATGGTGAAGAAGAACAGTATCCCCGTGTCAGTATGTGGAAAATAAAATGTACTGCATGGGAAAACAGTCAAGAACAGAGCATGACCATGTTGTTCAAACACACTGTTTTCACATGCAGTACACTATTTTTTCCCATGTTGCCACTGGGATAGTGATCCATCTCACCATGGCAGTCCAAAGCAACATACAAGTTTACATGTGCATTGTGACCAAAGCAACATACAAAAACAACAATATACAGTGTGAAGTATGTATACATACCGTAGCGTGATCAAAAGACGTTCAGTCGGAGTCACACTTCGTCGGAACTTAGTATCATTCCGCTTCAAATCAGAACTCACCAATGCCAAAAGTTGGTCAAAGCTGTAAAAAAAAAAATTATACAGTTTGGTATGTGAAGGTTTACAAAATATTTCAATGTGTTACAAGGGTACACTATGACTACTGTACTTCATTTGCACTTTAAGGTAAATGTCACTGTTAACATAAAAAAAAAATTTTGATACAAGTTTGACAAGTTACGTTTCACTAGGTAATTTTTTGGCACTTTCATGTTTGAAATAAGTATAGTAGAGTATCTATGATGCAACTTTGCACTACTTTGTTTACATGTGTTATTTTTCTACTTTTACTACGTAAAATAATTACTTTGCCAATGTTGGGAAAAGTGCAGTTTATAATAAATAAAAGATTTTCACTAAAATGCATGTATTGAATTACTACTAAAATTGTATTACAACATTGGTACAAATACAAAGGTGAAAAGTACTGGGTCACCCATATTAAAACAACTTTGACTATTTTTGGGGGATTTAACCACTTCAGGATTCGGCGTACGCTTAACTATGCCCCTGAATCCTGAAGTGGATTGCATGGAAACGGCCGCTCGTATGAGCGGCCGTTCCATGTCAGTTCATGGAGCGTGTCTCCGTGAACACCCTGCGAGCCGCCGATTGCGGCTCGCAGGGTAAATGTAACACACGGGGAAGATCTTCCCCGGTGTTTACATATATACGGCGCTGCTGTGCAGCAGCGCCGTAGAGGAGATCGGCGATCCCCGGCCTCTGATTGGCCGGGGACCGCCGGCACCTGATAGGCTGAAGCCTATCCTATCCGGCGCAGGACGGAACTCCGTCCTGCGCGCTCACAGAGGGATAGAGAGAGGGAGGGAAGGGGATGGAGGCCAGGAAGCGTTGCGGAGGGGGCTTTGAAGAGCCCCCCCCACAAGCGCAAGCAGCCGGCGGCGATCAGACCCCCCCAGCAGGACATCCCCCTAGTGGGGAAAAAAGGGGGGAAGTCTGATCGCCCTGGCTGCTAGCTGATCGGTGCTGCGGGCTGGAGAGCCCACGCAGCACCGATCAGCAAAACCACCCCCTGGCCCAGAAGTGGTTAAAAAATCCTCTCGCCTCAAGTATTCTTTAAATAAAAGAGCAATAATCCTAAACTTGATGGTGAAAATCTCACTAACTAGAGTAAATCCCCATTACCACAAAATAACTTGGAGGGCGTAGAAAGGTTTCTGATTTAGTACCCATGATGACACACACACTCTCCTCGTCTGTGTAACATGTAACATAGTGGTGACTCTCGCTGACAGCTGTGGCTATTAAAACATTATTCAAAATTAGATAATTATTATAAAAAATAAGGATATTAACACCCCTAATTGCTATTGTGAGTGCCGAGGCTGCCTTGTGTTCACATGCCATAGCAGCACGTAGTATCTGCCGTGATTCAGCCAAAGCTTCAACTTCCTGTGAATTATGCAGACATTAGGAGACACGGGGATATTCAGCAAGCATATGAATGCAAGCACTCTCAGTCTGCAGAGGATTATGGGAAGCTAATACAAACAAAGAATTCAAATGCTTATTCTAGCAATATTTAAAAGGCATTTAATAACTTTTTAATGAATACATAACTGGATTAAACAATGGTCTTTTCTTTGCCTGGAATTCATCTCTGAGTGCTCAGGATGGATTTTTTTTTTCTTTCCAAACACATCCTAAATGCAAGGTGGATTGGGATTATTATTTCAGTGGCACAGTCAGCATAGTGCTTTCTATTCTTTGTTAGTCTTCAGGGTTGGGTTTAGGCTTCACAGCGTCTCATGCAGGGTCTTGTGCTTGGCAAAGCAAATTATTCTCCCTTCCATCATACTGGAAGAAAAAACAAAACTTTGGTGTCTAAAACATAAGACATGTCGGGGTATTATGCATTCAGAGGTATACTGTTATGCATTTTAACAAGAAAACCGCTGCTTTATTATAAAATTCACTGTGTATTTTTTTGCCATATTGAATGCAAAGGCTACAACTTTTGTGTTGATTTTTGCCTATTAAGAACACTGGTTTGTAATGAGCAATCTGAGAAAAACTGGGCTTGTAAAACAGGAACTTGAAGCTCATGTATTTGGGATTCTTGTTTTATGTGAGTAATGTAACTTACTACCCAACTTTCCCACATTTGGAGGGACATTCCCTATTTTTCCCCCTGTCCTTTGATCTTCAGTTATCCTTTTTTCAGATCCTATGTATAGCTCTGTGGACAAGTGCTACTACTGCGTGACATAGCTAAGGAGCTATGGGCCCTGGTGCAAGTTTTACATTGGGCCCCCCAAGCACTCTATACATAACAATTGATACGGCGCACCAAAACCTGCCAATGGCAACTACAGTGTCAGAGGTGCAAGAAGGGGATGGGGAACAGTTATCTGTTGTTACCATTACAGTGTGTGTGTGTGTGTGTGTGTGTGTGTGTGTGTGTGTGTGTGTGTGTGTGTGTGTGTGTGTGTGTGTGTGTGTGTGTGTGTGTGTGTGTGTGTGTGTGTGTGTGTGTGTGTGTGTGTGTGTGTGTGTGCGCGTGTGTGTGTGTGTGTGTGTTGAGAGGGGTGGGGGGATTGGTGTCTTGGGGAAGAGGATTCCATGCCTAGGTATTGTCATACTAAAGGTCACCTAATTTTCTAATTTGCAACATGTAGTTCTTGAGTGATCGACTGGCCGAACTTGGCTGGAAACGATCTATCTGGAGCACTAACAAGAAGTGAAAGTTTGCCAGATCTGATCATGGAAATCAAACCATTTTTTTCACTTTTTGTTAGTGCTTCTGATCGATAATTTCTGCGTTTGGCCGGTCAGTTGTTCAGGAAATTGGAGCATTAGTGGCCACCTTAACACTGTATGGGCTTGATGCAAGTAACAGTGGTAATATTGCTATGCACAGACAGCACACAGCATTATTACCCGTACTTCCACCTGTAAGTATTTGTGCAACCCGTGGTATTCGAGTGTCATGATCATTGCTAGAGTAACGGGCATTACTAATCAGCTACTCAAGTACGAGGGTTACGCTAATAGCGTAACTCGTGGTACTTACTGGCGGAAGTAAGGGTGATATTGCGGTGCACTTACAGTGCACGGTAATATTAATGCTGTTACGTGCATCAAGCCCACTACCCTAAACTAAAACCAATCAGCAATTAGGCCATGCCTCTGCTTATTGTGTTATTCTTGCCATAGCGGTCTATTTAACAAGAGATCTCGGACAATTTATTTATTTATTTATACATATAAATAGTATGTGCTGGTAAAAGATTCAGTGAACCAAATGCTAGTCACTAAAATGTAGCAGCTTAAACCACTAGTTTATGCTCCCAGATTTTCATTTGAAAGTAGAGGTGAACAAAGGTCTATACCACTACTAACGTAATTTTCATATTTGATGCAGCTGTTTCTTATGCATTCCCATTGGAAAAGTCAGTCATATGACAAAGAAGATCTGAGCACAAAGTATGGAGTTGCCATGATATTGGTAGCTGCTTCCCCAGCACAGAAAATTCACCTGGCCCTGCCCACCTCTTTCCTAAAGAGTACAGAGAGGAGATACACATGGTCAACTCTTCAGAGGGAAATACTAGCCAGCTCCCGCCACACCTCCTCATGTAGGTGATGGGGAGGAGTTTGGACGGCTCAAAGGCTTGCTGTTCTCTAGTTCAGGAGGCGGTGGTGGACCAGCCACTCCAAAACAGACACGACACTGTCGATTGAGGTAGTCACAATTTATTCACATACCCCTAGAAACAACTGGCAATGCGTTTCGCGGGTATATTCCCTCTTCTTCAGGCAATAACAAATAGGAGTACACACAGTACAGTCTCAAGGTCACGATAAGCGCCTCTGAGGCGCTTATCGTGACCTTGAGACTGTACTGTGTGTACTCCTATTTGTTATTACCTGAAGAAGCGGGAATATACCCGCGAAACGCGTTGCCACTGCCAGTTGTTTCTAGGAGTATGTGAATAAATTGTGACTACCTCAATCGACAGTGTCGTGTCTGTTTTGGAGTGGCTGGTTCACCACCACCTCCTGAACGTTTTATACGATTTTAGCATATTTTATCCTTGTGGTGCCTCTGTACACCTTTACAAATCAAGATATCCACCCATGGTGGAAGGGTGTTACACCCCCTTTTTCCTCTATCCACAGACAGTGACATCTTAGTCCTGAGTGGGGACAGGCCTAATCTCCCCACCTGCCTTTACAGTGGTTGCCTTAGGGGCAACCCCGGTTTGTAAGTATGATACTTACTTTTCATTATTCCCTTCCTGTTCCAATACTTACTACACTATGACAGACATGCCTTCTATGTCCAACAGCCTCCTTGTTTCTTTAATTTCAGCAGCTCTCTTCTCTGTTTCTTGTGTAGTCTTCTTTTCCATCTGCAGAAGCCTCTTTTTTTTATCTTCAGTAGCCTCTCTCTTCCTTCTGCAACCTCATTCTTGGGCACTAGCTCATTCCTCTGTGTCAGCACTCAATTTAGATCCTTGTTTTTCCATTCATTGCAGACCTTCTATGTGCAATAGCCCTCTGGGAAGCAGCTGTGCTAGGTGATAGCCCATGTGGCCTTCACAGTCCTGGCACAGCTATCACAGCAGTGCCATGTTTCCAGTTTCAGGATGGTGTACTAACTTTCATGGTACAATAATGGTGCTTTGATGCTGTCTGAAAGCCTTTCATCTTCTTTTCCTATTTGCATTTGCACACTGCTTCTTCTGTCAGTAGAGGCCATGCACCTGAGAAATCTGCCAGTCTCTAGTCACCAGGAACAAGTCCCCTGGGCTTCCTCCTTGGCATACCGCCTACATGAACATGATGCTTTTGTACAAAAAAAAATCTCCTTTACTTAAAAAAATAAGCAAACCAGCATTATTTTGTAGTGCTTTGTTTAAAAATAAACACAAATGCATAAGCTTATAAAGTTGTATTCACTTAGCTAAGATTTACAGATTCCTTAAGCAAATTCCACAAATTAAAACTCCTGCCTGAAGCCAGACTTTGTGTGGATGCCAGAGAGAATCAGCTCAGATTCAAAGACGGCCATCACAGAGACTTACATCTCTGTTTTGCTATGCATACAGTCTTTTTTTTTCTTCATCAATAGGATATTTGAAAAGCCTCCCCATGGGTCCCAACATATGCCACATACATATTTCAGAGAGATGTAAAAGATTTGGCATACGCCAGTATAGGCTCGCGTTGTCAGCAGCCATCCGTGCTTTGCAAATGTAAATATTACAATGAAAAGAGCTCCCTTCTTCTGCTGGCTTGTTTTAAATCTGGCGTTAATGCAGCATACTGACAAATGTCCTTCCAGATTTGCCGCACATCTGATGAATTTATGCTAATGGGCATGCTCTGACAGTCTTAATCCAGGTTTACGCATTCGCTTACACCTACTGATTGCGACGTGTCCAATATTTCAGGAGCTCTGACGTGATTAATCCTGGACTCCGGCTCTTAGTGGCAGAGAAATGCGTATTTATAAATAGCATATGTGGTGGTCGCAGGGTGTTTATGGATTCGTGCAATTGGAAAAGCCAAGAAACACAGTATAAGGGAAACTTTGAGGGCAACAGGTGCATAAAAATCTGTTGTTTTAAGAAAGTTTATTTAATATAGCAGTTTCCTGAAGGATGATCTAAAGCAGAATTGTGGGAATGCTGCTTTCTATTTTAGAGTAACAAATGACTAATACATAGAGAAGAATGTAAAACCTTAATGAGAGAGACCCGGGAATTAAATAAAATAATGTCATTGTTTTATAACATATTTCACAACGCCGCAGAAGGCATCATCACGCATAACAACCTCTACACAGCAAGGGACTTTGGCATCACAGTTGTCACTAGGCTATAAAAGGACATAAATGTGGGCTTAGCCACTACACCGTCCAGCACGGGTGGGGGTGTAAAAAATAGCCCTATTGACCCCTATGATAATGGGGGGCACGAGGGCTCTGGGGACCCACTCCTCCTCCCACCTACCTTGCACAGCAGTAGCACAGCAGAGCTATGTGACTAGATTTACCTGATCCCCCTACCTCATGCCTCCTCTTTGTCCCGGCAACCACTTCCTCTTTGCTGCATACATGGCTCTTGGTCATGTGACATTGGGAGCCGTGCATGCAGCACAGAGTGAGTGGCTGTCAGGAGGAATAGGACACGTGAAGCAGTGGGATCAGGTGAATATAGTCACATAGCTAAGTTGTGCTAACACTGGGGGGCAGCTGCACAACACGATGTTCATCTGCAGGGGGCGCCCAGGATACTTTTGTTTGCCTGGGGCCCTAATGTCCCTTACACCACTGACACCTAGATATTGACAGAAGCCATTGCTACTACACTGCTCTAACACCAAAATCCAGGTAAGAACAGACTATGAAATGTAAATTTTGTTTTGGCAACATAAAGTGCCCCCCCCCCTTCCCCCTAGTTGCTACGATGATAGATACTCTGCGTATTTGGACACGCCTGCATGCAGATGTCCAGAGCATACAGGAGCTTCTTTTAGGTGGTTGCATACCCACTCTAATCAATGGGAACTCTAAAAAGAGCTGTGACTTTCTGAGAGAGCTTGACCTATGCAAATGACCAGACCAGACATAGGCCATGATGGAACAGAAGAGGAGGGCTGGCTATTAAAGCTACACTACCTGAGGGCATGATGGGTGTTCTATATACAGTCGCTTCCCCTACCACAACCCAATACAGGTCACAAAGGATCTTCCACTAAATAGCTCCTCCAGTGATAAAAAAAAACTCCAACCATCCAACATGTTTCACTCCTTATTTAGGGACTTCATCAAGGAACATACATATAAACAAGGTGCATATGCAAAAAAGTGTCAGGTGTAATATATGCAGGCAGTTAGCCCAATACTGAACTGAGTGTTCCCCTGCTTCCTCTTCAGTATAAATACCCTATCCCTCCATCAAAGCTTGCCCGTGCATTCCATTCAGACCTCCCTTGGTTACAAGTATGTTGTCCTCAACTCCACCATAACCAGTTGTATGGCTCTCATTTGTGGCAACACTGGTTGTATTGTCTTCAGTTTTTTGCTCAGACTGTTTCACAGAAAGCTGAAGATCAGGGACCATTGGCTGGAGAGAGGACACTCATAAAGCAATGGGCAATGAAATTTTAGGATATAACGGGGACACAATTAAATAGGCTACTTAATAACATCCCAGGCATGTGTAAAGTAATACTGTCTTAATTCTGAGACCAACAGTACACTTAAGATGATATAATGAATTGTTTGTGTAGTACAGTTAATAGTAGTAGTAGTAACGTGTAGTACAATTGTAGCAAAGAACAGTCTTATATTATTTCCAGTACAGGAAGAGTTAAGAAATTTCAGTTGTTATCTATGCAAAAGAGCTTCTCTGAGCTCTCTGATCCAACTTGGGTCAAAGACAGTGCCGTTTTCTGAAGCACTTATACATCAAAGAAACAGCGAGAGACAGCTTCCGATAAGGTTTTACTGCAGGGAAGTTCAAAGGGTCATTGGCTCTGCTCTGTTTTATAGTTTAAAATACAGTGTAGTTTGTAAACTGCAAATATTAGAGAATGATGCAATGTTATAAAAAAGCTATATAACTGAAAATAAAAATATGAGACTCTTTACTTTGCTACTATTGGTCTATTAAAGTGGATCCAAGATGAAAAACTAACTATAACAAGTAACTTGTCTATATATCTTATCTAAAGTTTAGATAGTTTACACAACAAATCTAGTTGCAAACAGCTTTAATAGAATATGATTATTTCTTCCTGTGATACAATGACAGCAGCTATGTGTTTTTTTGTTTTTTTTTGAAAAATTTTTTATTGAGTTTTTAGTATACAACCAGAGGTAAATATAAAAGATACATAAATTTATGACCAGGTCTAGTACAAGAGAATTATACAAAGTGAGGATCAAGAGGACCTTTCAGATATCAGTAGAGCTCAGGTCTTAGCTAGATGCACATTCCAGTCTCAACTACACAGTGGAAGCAGATCCCATTTAAGAGAAGAATAGAAAAGGAGACAGTGCTCCTAGTAGCTTAACAGCCCTGGGATCTACTCTATCCTGAGCAATTGAAGGCCTTTCAAGCCCTTTCTGATAGTTGAGGTAGCATACTTCAAAGCTTGCACTATAGATTGTTTTTGTTTTATACATACAACCTCATATCTCCCTTAGATAACTACCCATAAAGGGTCTAACCCATGTCCCTCCCGCCCCCTCTCTTTGCTCTCCCCCAGGTCCCAAGGCATAAAAATTAAGATGTTACATTGGCTTTAGCTGGAATCAGGTCTGACCACGGTTGGAAGTGATTTCCAAAGTCCCAAGTGTCCCCAATAGTTGGTTGTAGGCGTACCATTCTGAGTACTTGAAAGGTTCCATAAAATTATTGAGATCCTTCGAAGGGACTACATGGAGAATGTATGGTTTCCACATCTTGAAAAAGCGTTTCGTGCCTTTCGATATATTTAAGATGGCATCTAGTCTCTCCAGTTTCATTAAGTAAGAAAGTTCATCATGAACGTCCTGTATGGAGGGGGGAGTTGGATAGATCCATCGATTGAATATGGATTTTCTTGCCGCCAGTATGATTAGGTGTGCAATGTCCGGTACTGAAGTTCTAGGGCATCCTTGTTGAGAGACATCGACATAGTTAAATAATAAAAGTGCTGGTTGTTGTGGTATTGATTTTTTGCAGATAATTTTTAAGAGAGAGTCTACCTCCTTCCAGAAAAGTTGGATCATGGGACATGTCCATATGCAGTGAAACAGTCCAGCATTTTTTTCCAAGCACTTGGGGCACTGGTTTTTATAATGGGCCGGAGGTTTGGCATACTTGATATCAAAAGCATATTTGGCTCTAAACATAAATAATAGATGTGATTCTCTCCATTTTTCGCTAGTCATGATATTTCTGATCGTGTTATTGCCCTCTACTATTTTAGATGCGATTTGCTCCTCTTCCATATTGGCCGCCCAGCTTTTAAAATTCAGTTCTATTCTGGCCTCTATTTTTATTTGTGCTAGCGCTTTTTGAAGTTCTGAGAGGGATAGTTTAGTGCCTCCCGGTTTTAGGAATGAGTCAAAAGGTGTCAGTTTGGCTATATGGGACACATTTTGCAAGAGTGATTTGGCATATGATCTAACTTGTGTATACATGAAGTGGTGGTGATTAGGGAGCTGATGCTCTCGTTGTAATTCTCTGAAAGTATACCACCTGTGTTCTGTAAGGTTTAAGAAATTTCCCAGCTTTACTAAGCCCTTGTCCTCCCAGTTGTTATAAGTTTCATGCATCATGCCTGGTGTAAAACCGGGGTGTCCCCACAGGGGCATATATTTCGAAAGTGACCAGGGAAGACCAAAGAGCTTGCGTATTTCTTTCCATGCAGTGATTGTGTCTCTTAGTAATTGGCTATGCTTGATTCTGGTTGGTAATGCTGACCAAGAGGAATGGAGAAGGCCTCTGAGATGCCAAGGTTCTGCCATGGCGCTTTCTAGGTTATAGTTTGAAAAGGAGCTGGACTCCGACACCCAATCTCGGACATGTCTTGTTAGGCAAGCTAAGTTGTATCTCCTAATGTCTGGGAGGTTTAAACCACCTGAGTCTTTGGGGAGCTGTAACCTGTTAAGTTTTATTCTTACTTTTTTGCCCGCCCATAGAAAGAATGAAAATGCTTTATTTAATTTGCTTAAATCCTTATGTTTGAAGAGTAGCGGGAGGACCTGCATTGGATAAAGCAGTTTGCCAAAGCTTATCATCTTGATCAATGCAGCTCTTCCCGCCAGTCCTAGAGGAATGGCCACCCAACCTTCTAATTGAGCCATCACTTTGTTGATCACTGGGGTTATATTATCTGAGTATAATTGAAAGGGGTTTTTATTTATTTTAAGGCCTAGATAGGTGATGTGATTATGAGCTACCTTTACTCCCAAGGTGTGCGCTTGAGTAGTATCTGCTTTATGAGAAAGAAAGAGGAGTTCACTTTTATGAGCGTTGATCTTAAATCCTGACTCCCTACCTACTTTTTCTATTACACTTAGGACAGTAGAGACTTGCTGGTGGGGATCATCCAAGAATAAGAGTATATCATCTGCGAATAGTGCAGAGGATACTGTTTGATTATTTATTTTTATGCCCCTGATAGTTTTATCTAGCAATCTAGCTAGTGGTTCTAATGCAATGTTGAAGAGCAGCGGCGACAAAGGACAGCCTTGCCTTGTTCCTCGGCACAAGGGGAATGGTTTGGAGAGAAAGCCCGGGGTGGCAATTCTGGCTCTTGGATGTTCATATAGGAGATGGTAAAATTTCATAAAGGAATCGCTAAAGCCCATTTTAATTAGGACCTGTTCGAGCCAGTTTCACTGCACTGCGTCAAAGGCCTTCTCAGCGTCTAACGCCAGTATGGCCGCATTTTTGTTTGTAATGGGATACGCTTTAACATGTTCCAAAACTGCTAAAAGGCACCTGACATTCGTCACCGCCGCTCTTCCCCTCACAAACCCCACCTGGTTGGGATGAATTAGGGATGGAATTACCTGTGATAATCTATCTGCCATTAGTTTGGTAAGGATCTTCAGGTCTTGATTAATGAGCGAAATTGGGCGATAGGAATCCGGTAAGAGAGGGTCTTTTCCCTTTTTCCCAATTAATTTAATGTGTGCTTCGTTTGCGGAATCAGGAAAATTTTTACCTGTTAGAATTTGGTTATATATCTCAGTGAGTGTTGGGGCTATGTCTTGCTTAAGAATTTTAAAAAACTCTGCAGTTAAGCCATCTGGCCCTGGGGCTTTGCCATTATGCAGGTTTGTTATCGTTGTCCTCACCTCCTCTACTGTTACTGGGGCATTCAGAAGGTCTGTTTGCTCCTCTGTAAGCTTTGGGAGATTTATGGTAGAAAGAATGGAGGTTGTAGCAGTGGGGTCAGGCGTTAGCGGGTTTTTATAAAATTTGCTGTAGTAATCAGCAAACAGTTTATTTATATCTTTAGGGTGGTGTACAATTTCTCCACTTTCACCTTTAAGCCTGTATATGCGTGAGGGGTTAAGATCCCCACCAGCAAGTCTCGCTAGAAGTCTACCTGATTTACTTCCATGCTTATACATGAATAAATCCCTATATGACTTTGTATGTAGTTGTAGTTGTTTTTGCCCACATGTCCATAGATTTTTTTGCTTCCAACCAATTTTTTCTATTTATATTTGAAGGGGATGCATTGTATAATGTGTATGCTATTCTGACGCTGTTCAGTGCCTGTTTGTATTGCGCTTCTGTCTTTCTTTTTTTCCCTTTAACATAGGATATTATTTTTCCCCGGAGGACCGCCTTCGCAGTTTCCCATATCAGAGTAGGGTTGGTTGCATGGGCTCTATTGTCGTAGGTGTATTCTCCCCACCAATTAGATAGGAGTTGGTGGAATCCTTCATCTCCATAAAGAAATTGTGGGAAACGCCAGATAATGTCTGTGCCATGTGGTGTTACATCTGTTAAGGTTATGGACACAGGGGCGTGATCAGATATAACTAGGTCGTATATCTCGGCTTCCTGGAGTCTGGTAGTCATGGGAGCCGGGAGGAATAGGTAGTCTATACGCGATTGTGATTGATGAGCATGGGAATAAAAGGAAAATTCCCTGTCATAGGGGTGAAGGCATCGCCATGTGTCAACAAGAGCCAGGGTCTCAACCATTTCTGATAGGGGGGTGCCCGTGTGTGAAGCCTGCAAAGGCCGTGCTCCCTGCATGGACCTGTCTTCAGCAGGTGATATGACCTCGTTCCAATCACCACCTACTATCACATTGTCTCCTGTCAGATTAGCAACTTTCCATTGTATTGTTTTAAGGAAAGAACGGGTTTCTGTATTTGGACCATAGACATTCAATATGCATAGGGTTTCCCCAGGTAATTGTATGGTTATGTACACCCATCGACCCTCATCATCATGCACAATATCAAGCATCTCAGCCCCTATGGATTTATTGACTAATATCACTACTCCTGCTTTTTTCCCCTTTGCTGGGGACCCCACACAATGAGCCACCCACTTTTTTTTCATAAATTGAATTTCATTTTGGCCCAAATGCGTTTCCTGGAGCATTGCTATGTCAGTATGCAGCTTTTTGAGATGTCTGAGGACTTGACCCCTTTTAACTGGTGACCTGAGTCCTTTGACGTTCCAGGATACTACCTTTATTGGCATGATGATTTAGGTCTAGATGCTTTGTAAGGTAATCTCCTAAATACAGTCAGCACAATGATAGCCCGGCGAGCAAATGTCAGATCCCTGAGAGAGAGCAAAGCGAGACCCCAAAAACTATTCCCACTTAAACTATAAAAGCATAACCAAGTATATAACAGTTTAAAACTTAACCAGAAGCTTTGTGAGGAGCGTGGACAGCATTTGTCCCAAACACATCTAGGGACATACTCACTGCCCTGGGAATAGGAACCTTCCCTCGGTGATGACTTCACTTCTTCCCGGTAGGAAATTATCTTCTCTCCCCCCTCCGTAGCTTCTTCTTTGGTTTAACTTTTGCCACATAGAATCGCCTGTTCAGGCACAATATACCTAAAAGGTATAGCGGACAGATTATGCATGTAAGTAGAGATATGGGTCCGGATCAGATCCAGATGGTGTCTGGGCTGTATCTTTATGTCGGGTCGGTTGATCTTGATCCCGATATCTTGAAGTGTTTCTTCGCTTCCGAGGGTTCCTTAAAGAGAAGCACCTCGTTTTCTTCTGTTGTCACACGAAGGATGGCCGGGTACAGTAAGGCGAATCTGACGTTTCTATGGTATAGTTCTGTGCACACCACGCTGAATAACTTGCGCTTCTTTGTGACTTCCACCGAATAGTCATTGAAAATCCTGACTTCCACATCTTGCAGCCGTAGCGGTTCTTTACGTGCTTTAAAGGCATTAATGACTTTAAGTTTGTCATTGTAGTCCAGGTATCTTGCCATAACAACCCTCGGTAAGGACGTGTTGGTTTTGGGTGGGCCTACTCTGTGCGCGCGTTCAACTCTGAACGGGCCTTGGAGGCCTAGTAGGTCTGGAATGATGGACTCACATATTTCCTGAAGGTGCTCCGGCTTGTGCGATTCCGGAAGGCCCACCATCCGAAGGTTGTTACGCCTAGTGCGGTTCTCGATGTCGTCTATTTTTTCCTTTAGCTCCTTGTTTTCTTGTAGGATCGTGGTCAGTTTGTCACTGGTTTGCTTGGTGTCCGTCTCGCAAGCTTTAATGCGCGTTTCCGTCTCGTCCAGGCGGACAGCGTGCGCTTGTAGCGTTTGTGTAATGGCGGAAAGTGAGCTGGTGACTGCTGTTTCCACGATCCCTTTCAGGTCAGGGGCAATCTGCGTGGCTACTTCTTTAGCTATCTTACGGTAGTCTGCCGCTGTGAGGTGTACCCGAGGCCTCTCCTCGTATTCATCGGGGTCTGTCTCCCACCCTCTTGCTTCAGGGTCTTGCTGCGAAGCCCTTGTCAGCCTTTTGTCTGGCGGCGCCATTTTGTTCTTAGGTCCTTCGGGACGGAGGCTCTTCCGTGCCGAGCCGGTGATGAATTTGTCCATTAATTGGTAGCGATGCGTTCTGTGTGCTGTGGGCCACCCTCCGGGGTAATCGGTGGGCGTGTGATTGCGGTTGTTAGCCGCGGTTTAGACGAAGCTGCACGGAGCTCTTCTGCTTCTCAGCCTTCCATGCCGGCGCCGGAACCGGAAGTCACCAGCAGCTATGTGTTTTGTAAACATTACACAGAGGCAGGCTTATCTGTATCTTGAGCACTCAGCCTGTGAAAAAAACCTAATCCCCCCTCCTTCTCCCTCCTCCCCTTTGCCTCTGAAATCAATGGCTAGTAACACCTCCTCCTCCTCCTGCCCAGACTGAGCTACCATGAGCCCTTGCTACTGCCAAGGCTCTCTGAAAACCTGTGGGCGTGGTTTATTTAGTTTATAGGGAATTAGAGTATTAAAACAAAAACAAAAAAGTATTTGGCTTGAGGAATGCCCTATAAACAATAGGAAAGGAACACAATATTGCAATGAGTAAAAGTTCACCTCGGATCTACTTTAATTATACGTACTACACATACAATTCATTATATCATAAGTTTTTTTTTTTACTTCAGTGTCACTTTAATATTCTATGAATTCTCTTGGTAGGCAACAATTTCATAGTCGGAGACAGTGCAACAAAATGCTCATAACAAACCGTTCTGGTTTACCTCTCATCTCAGATTAACTTTGCATGGCCGATCTATTTGAAGCACGCCTAACTTTGGTTTTCAAACAAGATTTTGATCCCAGCCACAACGATTATCTGTGTCTCTGTGCTTTACTTTAGTGTCTTCCTCTGTCTCGTTCAGTACAAAGATTTTTTTCTTTCCTGTGTAACTTTCCAAGTCTGCGAAAATCTTCTTTACGTCTCTCCTCCCTTTATGTCGGCTTCCAATATTTTTCTGCATAAATTGGATGCTGGGCACGCTGGTTTTAAATATGATTTTTTTTTCTCTTCACTCAAATCTGACATTGCCATCTGATATATTATGTTTCATGTTTTACACCCCACCTGTGTTATGCTTCTTACATCTGCTATCCCTATTTTATTGGCTGCAATATGCGTTATCTGTGCGCAACCATAATGTTTTGTCCTGCAAATACGCTGAACCTTCCAGTATAATATTATATTTTTTTTATCCACGGAATTCATTTAAGTTTCCAATCTTTTAAGTTTAGTTTTCACAGGCTGGAGCTTTCTGGTTATCTCAGATATCGTAACAGGAAAATGACATACTGCTGTCATGCAGGTAAATATATATCTGCAGATGCCTGAGTTAGAAGGATATTTCCATATTGTCATGCTGGGTAGAGCATTGCTCCCTCACCTCTAACATACTACCACAGAGTCTTCAATGTGACACGACTGATTAGTATTCATGAAGGACAATTCTAGTTCTTAAAGTGAACTAAGCACCATTTTTAGCACCCACGGCATCTCAATAGCACAGTAAATATGCCTGCCAAGAATGTGGCTCATTGATAAAAAAGCACCTAAATTTTAACTCTTCTTTTTACATGTAAAATTTTAGCAAAGGGTTTATTACCCTACTTCCATGGCCTACCCTGATCGCACAAGTTTCACGCCGATAAGGACACATTAGCAGAGAGCAAACAAAGGCTTTCATCGGTGGGGGATAGATAGAATACTGTGCTTCAAAGGGTTTACAGAAGTCACAGCTGCTATCTTCACACATTCCCCTAGATAAATAATGGGCAGCTAATAGGGAAGGGTACAAAGAACCTGGAAGCTCCTATAGCTATTAGAAACCAGGAAAAATAAGTGGCGTTTGGTTCCCTTAAAAGTGAACCCGAAGTGACAGTTATATGGTGGCTGCCAAATTTATTTCCCTTTAAAGAACAAGCGACACCCATGCTAACTTAGAAATAAAAAATGCATATATAAGTAGATAAATACTACTTCTACTTCATAACAGATGTATTGTGTTATCCACATAATGATTCCTGTGAATTTTATAAAAGAAAAGCAGAAATTCCTATTCTAGGCAGTGGCCATCTTTCCAAGCTAATGCTTACATCATATCCTCCCTGACTCTTGTTTTCCCCACTCCCTTCTCTTGCTCATTGTGTATTCATTTGCTGCCCTCCTCCCAGAGTCTTCAGACACTCCCACTGAGGTGTATACTAACAACTGCACCGTCTTTTTTATTTACACATCCAATCACTGAGTCACCTCAGCCTTGCTTGTAAACACAAGTAATCAGAGATTGTTTCTGATAAACAGCTAGATAGGGAAATAAATGAAAGAGGAGGAATATATTATAGATAAAAAGAACTCCCAGCATTCAACTCTTTGGCACTGTTTGGCACTAGGGCCAGTGCTCCTAAAGTATGTGATAACTACAAACCATAACAGCGGAAAACGTTTTGCAAGTTTTGAATGCAGGATTAGCATCTTTATCACTTAATACACTCATACCAGTTGCTGTTGAAATTCGATCTTTATGGTGACAATCCCGCTTTAAGCAATACTAGTTGCCTGGCTGTCCTGCTGATCCTCTGCCTCTAATACTTTCAGCCATAGACTATGAACAACAAGATTAGCTGCATACTTGCTTCTGGTGTATTTCAGACACCACTGCAGCCAAATAGACCAGCAGGGCTGCCAGGTAACTAGTAGTGTTTAAAAGGAAAGAAATATGGCAGCTTCCATAAGATTTTCACCTCAGGTTCACTTTAAAGCATGAAATCAATAAATAAATAAATACTTCCTAGTCTTGTGTAGGCTCTCTAAAACAGAGCTTATTTTGTTCATTTGTAAAAAAGGTTCTCAATCAGCTGATGTCAGACTAATCACTTTGCAGAGACACTTCACCTATTCAATGTTTGCAGCCACCGGCTGTGATCTCTTTAGAAAGTTTGCTCAGAAAGGCTCAGAAGAGGACTCAAACTTCTAGTGGACCAACTGGACTAGTATAGATATAAGGCCCTTTAAGCTGTGTACAGATGTGAGATAAAGAAAGAACAACAACCGACCAGCAGATAAGCTGACCTCCAAAGATAACAACAAAATATATTTGATTCTCAATCTTTCAGAACCATACCGACAGATATGGTCTGCTGAAGATCGTTCGTTAAACAAGATGATTATGAGATCATCAGATATCTCTTTACTCTTGTGTGGAAGCAAGTGCAGTGTCCCTAATTGCTGCTCTGTCTAATAGGTCCTGTTTCCATTTGTGGCGGTGTGCATCTCAGAGCCACTAGTGTTAATACATGAATGCATCCGAATCCCACTAGTTGTGCCATGCACGGCTATAGGGATTTGCATGTGTGTTTTTTTTTTCCTGATGCACGAATTCAGAAGCAGTCCGTACATTTCAATGGGCTGCAATATCACATCCATGTTCACATGAGGAGAAACGGACAGGAAGCGCTCCTGCTTTTGTATAGTATACGTTTCATGTGTTTTCTTTTATATGTTTTTATGCTATCTGCATCAATTAGCTTTATATTGACTTTTGTTTATATGAATGTCTGTAATATGCTTAACCCTTTCTGGACCGGCCGCCTAACCCTCCTTCAGGACCAGGCATTTTTGCAGAGGGGGGGGGGCACGTTTGGGGGGGGGGGTCAGGCAGCCGGATCCCTGCAGGGTCTGGCTTGGCTGTCTCCCCCCTGGGTGGCCAGGTGTCCCCCCTGTGCGCAGCAGCAATCACTCACCTTCCAGGCTCCAGTGACGAGCCGCAGCGGATCCCTCTTCTCTGGCCGGCATCTCCGCTCCTAATACCGATCAGTTCCAGGTCACGGCTTGATGACGTCATCAAGCCGGGACCCGGTGCTGACGTCAGAAGAAGCAGAGATGGCGGCAAGAGCTGTGTAGAGCGCCGGTCATCGCGGGAACGGCAGGGAGGTGAGTGGATCCTCTTCTTTCCCCCCTACCGCCACAGCTGTCAAATTGATCACTACGATGCAACGGCAATGGTAGTGAGCACGTGATCAGCAGCCATACGCAATGGCTGCTGGTCACTGAGGGGAGATGACAGGTTAATCTCCCCTCTCCGGTGCACACGATCGCATCGGGACGGTTCGTTAGCATGGATGTTGAATCAACGTCCAGTCAGAACGGTAGCACCACCTGCTGGACGTTGATTCAACGTACTTGGTCCCCAAAAGGTTAAAGGGCAATTGTACCAAGAGGGATATGGAGGCTGCCATATTTATTTCTTTTTAAACATTGCACATTGCCTAGCTGTCCTGCTGATTCTCTGTAGTGTAGGAGAAGTATAGGAGAACGGCGAGTGACAGAGGGGAACGGTAGGCGTGGTAAGTCTTTCGGCTCTGGTATCCTTTAAGACTACTCAGTGGATTGAGTTTTGCTCATTTCTTGCCTTAACCTTCTTGCCGGTTATCCCGAGCTCCTGCGCAGAAGGATTTCTCCGGCCCCGCTGGGCCGATTTTCACATTTTTTTGTTTACTGCACGCAGCTAGCACTTTGCTAGCTGCGTGCATATGCGGATCGCCGCCGCTCGCCGCCGATTCGCCGATACCCGTCGTGCTGCGCCGCCCCCCCCCCTCCAGACCCCTTGCGCAGCTTGGCCAATCAGTGCCAGGCAGCGCTGAGGGGTGGATCGGGATTCCCTGTGATGTCCCGACGTCCATCACAGCTACAGTGTCATATATTATAGTGCCTCATTTTGATTGCACTCTGTTATAAGGCTTTCTCTTAGAGTTCCTTCCATTATAGTCCTCTCCTTTATAGTGCTATTCACTACAATGCATTTGCTTATCATGACCTCCTCTATGGTTTACCAAGCAGTAGTGATGCTTATATTTGTTTATATTGTAAAAAGGAATTTGCATACAAAAAAATGGCTTTTACATGCAAAAAAGTGACTAAGACAATACACAGTGGGCTCTGTGTGACAAAAAATGGCCCAAACAATGGAATCATACATGCATGACAATCAGCAAACACAGCAGGAGATATAAATGACAATCAATATAATGACCAGGGCTAAACAGCTGCTAGAGAGTTCTCATGCATGTATGATTCCATTGTTTGGGCCATTTTTTGTCACACAGAGCCCACTGTGTATTGTCTTAGTCACTTTTTTGCATGTAAAAGCCATTTTTTGTATGCAAATTCCTTTTTACAATATAAACAAATATAAGCATCACTACTGCTTGGAGTGCCAGTTATTTTCTATATATATGATTGAATGTAAGACCTCTAGATAGGTCTTGTTTACTAACTGAGCACCCATTTGTCGTATTTTACCTACTACTTTGAAGGTGTGCATACCGACTTTGATTGAATGTTTTTGCTCCTCTATGGTTTACCCCTCTTATAGTGCCCTCTGCTCTCCTCTATAGTGCCCACACTATCAGGGCCGGTTTAAGCAACAATGGGGCCCCAGGGCAAAATAAACCTGGGGGGCCCCCCAACAGATACCCCGGAACAAAAATCGGCATTAGGGGACCTTTTTTGCAGCTGGTATAGTCAGGGTCGGAGCTCCACATTCCGGCTATCCCAGCCTGCATGGGGGACAAGGGGTTAAAAAGTTTCAGGAGGGGGGACCCCACATAATTTTTTTTTTTTTTTAAATTCCCACACTCTAAACATAAATTTTTTGGGGGGAAAATAGGAAAAAATGCCAGGGATATTCATACAGCCATATTGCGGCTGTATAGCGATCCCTGGCCAAAGTGCTGTGGCTGCGTATGGACCCCCTGGAAACCCCATCAGGAAATTTATTGCACTTTCATTTGATGCATGTAAAATTACACTACCGTTAGGTTTGCTACTAAAAGTGACATTTACCGCATTTAAAAGTATACTTTTTTCTTCCGAAACTTTAAAATCGATTTTCTCAAAAACTATAAGGTCTTTTTAAAAAATTGTTTTTTTCACTTATTCCTAATGATCTCCTTAACATATACTGCAAATTTAGGGTTTCTAGCATTTAAGGTGGATTTGCTATCAACCATTAAAGTCGGCAGGTTTTTAAATGTGTATTTTTTTTCCTTTGAAACTTTAAAATCGATTTTCTCAAAAACTATATGTCCGATTTGCAAATATTTTTTCCTCTTGTAGCCACTGGGGGCCCCTACAAGCTCTGGGGCCCTGGGGCAGCTGCCTCCTTTGCCTCTATGGTAGCGCCGGCCCTGCACACTATGGAGGTTTCAGTGCATCCCTTATAGTGCTTTCTGCTATAATGGAATACCTTATGGCATGCCCTTAGGCCCGGTTCACGTTAGCGGTGGCCGTCCGGAATCGCCGTGCCGGAGCCGCACCGCTTGCAGAACGGACGGAACGGACGCACGGCATAGCAATGAAAGCCTATGCGTCCGTTCACATGCGTCCGTTCTGCCGGACCGGAGCCGGACCGGATCCGGGCCGGATCCGGACTCCGGCCTCCGTTCCAACATGCGCTATTTTTTGATCCGGCTCCTCCGGCAGCCGTATCCGGGGCGGAGCCGAACTGCACCATCCGGCCAATACAAACCAATGGGAACCGGAGAGCGCACAACACACTGGCTGAGAAATCCGGATGTTCTACCCCACTTCCTATGCGGATTGTTGCGGCGATATTGGATGGGGACACATGGGCAAGCATTTTGGAGTGGAGCAGCACAGCTGGATCCGGATCCGGAGATGTTGGCAGCATGTCGCAGGTGGAGGTGAGTGCTAAACAGCAGAGGGCCTGATTCCACAGGTCCCCCTTCTGCTGACCTCCCAGACCCCAACATTTTTTTTGTTTTTTACGTTACTTTTGCCAAACGGATCCGGATCGCATCCTGATGAACACCTGATGCAACCTGACCGGATCCGGATCGGATCCGGATCAGAACCGTACGGTTCCGATCCGGATCCGGTCCGGATCCGGTCAGGTCATCCGGTCCGTTTGGCAGACAACCGCAAGCAGGGCCGGGCCGAGGCATAGGCTGGAGAGGCTCCAGCCTCAGGGCGCAGTGTAGGAGGGGGCGCACAATTCAATCAGCTGTCATTCCTAATTGTGTATGAAGTAAAAAGAAATAAGAAATGGGGATACATAGCAGTGACTGCAAGCCAGATAACTACATATTAAGGTGTTGGGGAGGTTGTGGGCCCTGTGGCCCTTTTAGTCTAACAGCAATCAGTGAGTGGCAGCTGGGGTGGGAGGGGTGGGGGGGCGCACTTTGGTGTCTCAGCCTTGGGTGCTGGAGGACCATGTCCCGGCTCTGACCGCAAGTGTGAACCGGGCCTTAGGGTCCCTCAGTGCTGCTAGTATGGTTCAGGTGATCAAACAGGAAACGTCATAGGGATGTATCGGGAATGTGGTTGGTTGCTGTTTCAGTCATTCTACAACCAAAGCACCCTCTACAATTTTTAGGTTTTGGATGGATTGTAATAATAACAATGCCCACACTATTCAGCTTACAATGCTTCAAGTTGAAGGGGTGCTGCGATTGTAGAACTGTTCCTTATGGACTTTTCAGCTGGGCCATCTAAACCATAGTTTCTCTGCTGCCCTTTGCTGTAGTGAAATCTGTTGAAAATCGATCGAACTACAGCAGTGCTCTGCTTTATGCAAAACAATGCAATGGGCTGTTGATCAACTGATTATTATTTTCTGTAAAATGTGATGAAAACTTTGATTGATTAGACATGTTGCTGCACAGATTTCTGGCATCCTCCATCAGACTGATCAAATCTCCCAAGAACTGAGCTTCAAAATTCATAAGAATGCTTCTACCTTCTATGCTCCTCCATCATCGTCTGGCATGGCAGCGCCACCTCAAGCGACAAGTACAAACTACAAAGAGTAATAAATGCTGCAGAAAGAATAATCGGTACACCTCTGCCACCACTGGACCTCCTCCATGCATCCAGGCTGAGGACAAGGGCAAATAGGATCACGAAAGATCCCCTCCACCCAGGCGGTCGCTTCTTCAACCGCATGCGCTCTGACCACCGTTACAGAGCTATTTCCACCAAGACCTCTAGACACAGGAACTCCTTTTTCCCCCAAGCAGTGCGCCTTCTGAACTCGTGCACTGCATACAGCAAAGCTAAATAGCAGGACTGTCACCCAGGCCTGGTGCGGTTCTTCATTCCATGTTCTTTTGCACCTAGGCCTTACTAACTCATTAGCAGGACTAGCGGCTACGCACCTATCCTATCTGTCTTCACTGCATAGCGTACTTGCACTACATGTTTTCAATGCCAATATCTGTTTTCAATGTTTTCTGTTTTGTGTATTGCACCACTATGTTTTAATGTTGTTCTTGCACTATGCTCTATACCGATGTGTACCACAAACAATTCCGAGTGTGGCAACCGCTGCACTTGGCGAATAAATATGATTCTGATTCTGATTCTGATTCTGAGGGACCATTGTGGGCGATGTTTTGTTGCTGAGATTTAAATGTTGTGGTTAATTTTATCTTTTAAATTGACATACAGCTTTACATTAAAGAGACACTGAAGCGGAAAAAAAAAATGATATAATGAATTGGTTGTGTACTATGAATAATTACTAGAAGATTAGCAGCAAAGAAAATATTCTCATATTTTTATTTTCAGGTATATGGTGTTTTTTCTAACATTACATCATTCTCTAATATATGCAGATTACACAACAAAATGAGTCTTTCAGAGCAGTCTGTGAACTAATGACCTCTCCTCTGGCAGAGAAAAAGAAAACAGTTGAGATAATAAAATTCAGAAGACAGCCCTCTCCACGACTTTTGAAAGTCGTAGAGCTTAATGGCTTTTTTGTATAGAGATAACAACTGGAGTTTCTTAACTCTTCCTGTACTGGAAACAATTAGACTGATGTATCTGATCTTAATGTTTTATTTCTTAGCTGTACTACACACACAACTCATAATATCATATTTTTTTCTCTTCGGTGTCTCTTTAAGTACAGCAGGCACAAAAATGCAAATTACTTCTCAGGCCAAGCTGATCCTTTAGTTTAAACACTAAGAATCACAGGCAGTGGAGACTCCTGATCCAATTTTTTTGGGGGGGCTCCTATGTGGACAGATCACAGACAAATCATTCCAGCCCCTAACCTGTGTCTTGCAGTTCTACAAGGGGAGTAGGAAGAGGCAGGAGGGAGAGAAACACTGTGTGTGTAATTCCTTATCTGAGTAGCCAAGCATTTCTGGAGACTAGAGCTTGTATTTTAAAGAAAAACTCCGACCAAGAATTGAACTTTATCCCAATCAGTAGCTAATACCCACTTTTACATGAGAAATATAATGATTTTCACAAACAGACCATCAGGGGGCGCTGTATGACTGATTTTGTGCTGAAACGCCTCCCACAAGAGGCTCTGGTACCGTACGGTACTCTGGGCAAACTGCCACAATGTAACAATGTTCACAGACAGGAAATGGCTGTTTATAGATGTCTGTTAAAGCCAGAACAGCTACATAACCTGCCCACAGTAACAATGTCACCATGTAATACATGTCAGAATGTGAATCTGGGAGAGGAAAGATTTTACAATGAGCAAACTCTGACTAAATCATGTATACATAATTATTGTAAAAATGAAGCACTTTTTTTATTACATTATTTTCACTGGAGTTCCTCTTTAAAGACAAGAAATTTTGAATCAGGAATATTATCCTGATTAAAACTTCCTGGCTGTAAAGTACAAGCTTTAGCTTATTGGCTCATTTAAAAGAAAAAAAGTAAGCTTTTAGCTTGTAAACCTTCTTTAAACTCTATTCCTATTGACTGACAATAACAATAAAAAAATAACAGTAGCATTTCTATAGCACTTTTCTCCCATAGGACTCAAAGCGCTTAGGCTCTCTCTGATTCAGTAATTGGTAGTAGGATGAAGTATTCACACAACAAAAATTATATTTCTGCAAATGCCAAACTGAACAGGTGGGTTTTCCGTTTGGATTTAAACACGTCCAGAGATGGAACATTTATATTACTTTTTGCAGACTGCCACATGGACGTATCTAAAGTTAACTATACAGTATACGGTTTAGTGGTCCTCGGGGCCATTATATATCAACAATAATGACATACAATCAGATGGAGACAGAGAGATTTTTTTTTGCAAATATAAGTGTCATCCAAATGCATTAACTACAAGGGACCTTCCAAGGATTGTGAGGTATTTATGAAAAATAGATAAGACCCTTGGTTTACTTAGCACCTACATAGACTCAGGCTGACATGGAGAGTTTTTTTTTTTTTTACAAATCCTACCCTATTCACTGTATGCTGCTGGAGCCTGGAAACAGTTAAGTTACCTGCATGTTACGGAGGGAGGCATTCAGAGGGGCACAGTGATTCCTGGGGTATAACAGTACGTGAATTCAGAACCACTGATTTGCATACTCATGTTATTGAAGCCTCAGGGCCAGAGTAATAGCTAGACCGCTTGCACCCTGGGAAGGAACACGGCAAAGGCAGCCTTCGGTCAGTATTTATCTCATGAAAGATTTCATTTAAGGCTATAAAGGCTACTTCTGTCTTTCAGTTCAGTGCACGGATTTCTAACATGGACACCTAACTTCTGCCTTGTCATCTTCAAAACCAGTCATGTCAAGCACTGCAACTGCACAACCAGCTGACAGAATTCTCAGTTTGCTTCTGGGCCATCTTACTTCCACACCGAGAAGCCTGAGGCTCTGTTGGAAGCTCCTGCCAGGCCTTTGAGTAGTGTTATTAACACAGTCTTTATAGGTGATCTGCTTCAGAAAGACACAGAAACACATCCTTGCTACCTCACAATGTGCTTGCAGTAACTGGGTCATTGAACGATGCAAAATAGCCAAATGTATTTTTTACCGCTGACTGACAATGAGGGGAAGTAAACATAAAAGCACCTGCAGGTAAATGTTACAGCCTTTAGCTAATCTAACATATTACTTAATGCAGAATTGCAAATTTAAATTAAAAATATTGAGAGTAAGTTGGCCATATATCACTTACACGTACAACAATTGTATCCCAGAACAAAAGGTCCATTCATTTTAGTTTATTTAGAAGTATGCGCTGCTTTGGTGCCTGACGTGCACAGTTTGAGCAGGGATTTCAACACAGGAAAGCAGTGGTGGCGCTACACTGGGGCATGCTGGGGCAGTGCCCCCTCTGCCCCTCTCCCTCGGGAATCACTGTGCCCCTCTGAGTGCTGCCCTGCTCTGGGACATACAGTTAACTGTTTCCAGGTTCAAGCAGCATACACTGAACATGATAGAATCTGTAAAATAAAAAAAAACACTTCATATCAGCCTGAGTCTATGTAGGCATTAACCCTCCTGGCGGTATGAAAAATTCCGCCAGGAGGCAGCGCGGCAGTTTTTTTCTTTTTTTAAATCATGTAGCGAGCCCAGGGCTCGCTACATGATAGCCGCTGCTCAGCGGCATCCCCCCGCCCGCTTCGATCAGGAAATCCCGTTCAAAGAACGGGATTTCCTGGAGGGCTTCCCCCGTCGCCATGCCGACGGGGCGGGATGACATCACTGACGTCAGCGACGTCGTGACGTCATTGGGAGTCCCGACCCACCCCTCGGCGCTGCCTGGCACTGATTGGCCAGGCAGCGCACGGGGTCTGGGGGGAGGGGGGCCGCGCGCCGCAACGGATAGCGGCGATCGGGCGCGGGGCGGTGGCGATCAGTGTGCTGGTGCAGCTAGCAAAGTGCTAGCTACGTCCAGCAAAAAAAAAATTAAGAAAATCGGCCGAGCAGGGCCGGAGAAAATCTCCTGCGCGGCTTACCTCCAGGAAGGTTAAGTTACCTAAGGGTCTTATCTATTTGCCATAAATATCTCACAATCCTTGCAGGATCCCTTGTAATAAATGTATCTGGATGACAATTATATTTGCAAAAAAATCTCTCTACCTCCTTCTTATTGTATGTTCTAACATTGGGATGAAGTTCAATCCTTGGTTACAGTTCCTCTTTAAGTTTGCCTTTGCCTCAAACCGGCCATGTAATGGAGAGAGAGACACAGTACCTGGCACCAAATGCAGCAGGGCAGACACACCGGCGATGGGAACCAAAGCGTGCACGTCCAGAACACAGTTTGAAATCCAATATGGTAGAAAGTAGAGGAGGAGGCACCGCTTCTTTAAAAATCCCTTTATTCCGGTGGGGGAAAATGCAGGTACATAGCAGTGGGGGTAACAGATGCCTGACAGCTGTTTCACTGGTTTAAACCAGCTTCTTCAGAGGCAGATTGTACAATCTGCCTCTGAAGAAGCTGGTTTAAACCAGCGAAACAGCTGTCAGGCATCTGTTACCCCCACTGCTATGTACCTGCATTTTCCCCCACCGGAATAAAGGGATTTTTAAAGAAGCGGTGCCTCCTCCTCTACTTTCTACCATATTGGATTTCAAACCGGCCATGTATATTGTATAATTTTACCTTACCTTTACCTTATATTTTAGTTTTACCTACTTCCATGTGGCAGTCTGCAAAAAGTCATATAAAAAGCATCTTTAGAAGCTTTGCTAAACCATAGTAGGTTCATGCTAAGAAGAAAATAGCAGCATGAAAACATTAATAAGCAAAATGTGTTGACTACAATCGTCAATTTCTCAGTTGTCGGCTTTGAATGTTTAAAGTTAATGCATTTATATTGTTGGCAAGTCCAGCTGTAATGTAAATAGGCGATTTAAAATAACTGGACATTTGTGTGAGGCTGCACATTCTCCGACTTCTGAATAAATCATCGTGTCCAGCAGCTTCTTCGCAGGAGGAAAGCGAATCTTCTCCGAGCTTGCAGGTCGCAGAAAAAGTGAACTCTCAGAACTGTGTTCAGATTTTCTGAATAACACATCTTTCTCTGTTTTCCTATGGTCTCTGTTAACAGTTTCCTGTAGAAAATAAAATGAGTGACATCTAAGATTCACCAGCAGTACAATACTGGATTTGCAAAGCAATGAATAATGAAATCTTGTGCTTCACGGCATTTATCTTTTGGCGAATAGACTTGATCTTATCAAAACCCAAGAAGGTGTTTGAGATCTGGCCTTCTTTTGTGCTCAGACTATAGCTAGAACTTAGGTAGATAGTGTTTGAAAATGTTTTAAGGCAAGAACTAATGTCAGCACAGCAAGTATTATTTTTAGTATGATTCTGCCTCCAAAGGTAGCGACGAGCTGTTCAAAAGTAAGTTTGTTTTATTAATAAAGTTTTTATTTGCAATACCCACTGTATTTTAGAATAAAAAATTTCAAAGGTAAGCAGACAACCGGATTGTTAAACAAACAAACAAACAAACAAACAAACACAGAACATTTATATTGCGCTTTTCTCCTGGCAGACTCAGCCACTAGGACACTCTCTATAGGCAGTAGCAGTGTTAGGGAGACTTGCCCAAGATCTCCTACTGAATAGGTACAAGCTTACTGAACAGGCAGAGCCGAGATTCGAACCCAGGTCTCCTGTGTCAGAGGCAGAGCCCTTAACCATTACACTTTCCAGCCAAGCATGGCACACCCACCAAACTTACCAACTACCACCCTGTGCCACTTCTCCAATTCGCATCCAAATTACTTGAATGCCATATGCATGTTGAACTAACCCATTATTTATCTGCTAACTCCCTGCTTGATCAGTACCAGTCTGGTTTTTACCCTAACCACTCCACAGAAACAGCCCTTACTAAAGTGGCCAATGATATTCTTATTGCTAAATTCAAAGGCCATTATTCAATACTCACCCTTTTCAATCTGTCATCAGTGATTGATACTGTTGACCACACCTTACTCCTACAGATACTTTCATCTATAGGTATAAAGGGTCTCGCTCTCTCCTGGATATCTTCATATCTCTCTTCCTATCCCTTCACTGTAGTGAATGGGATGAGCAGTGCAACGGACGAAAATGCAGATGGTGTTTGGTTCTGTGCTTTACGAATGCAGGTCCATCTGCATTTCATTATGTTAATGAGGCCTTCCTGCTGGGAGGACTGGAGCTGATTGTCAGGATGGTGAATCGGAGAGGGGCAACCCAGAGGAGATTCTCAGTGCCTCCTCTGGTGCAGTAAACAAACCAGAACAGACAATATAGGACCCTCTACAAGGCTATGGCTAAATACCGAGACATACCCTAGTAAAGGATATGTCTATCCTTATATACATTTTCAGGTTTTTGTTATTTAAATTTGTTGTCAGTGATCTTTCTGTACCCACTATATTTCCATAACCCCACCAATGTTTAAAGAGAAACCGTAACCAAGAATTGAACTTCACCCCAATCAGTACCCCTGATACCCAATGAGAATTTTTTTCCATTGGACAGCGGATCATTAGGGGGCACTGTATGGTTGAGTGTGATGTCAGGACCATGGTCCTGGCAGTTTCCTGTATGTGAACCTTATTGCATTGTGGGAAATAACAGCTGTTTACAGCTGGGTTCAACTGCCAAAAAAGCAAGCAGCATCTCCTTCCACAGACATCACCTGCGAGCAGTAAAAGTGTCACCATGTCTGAATGTAAATCAGGGAGAGGAAAGATTTTACAGTGGGCAAACACTGACTAAATCATGTATACATAATTATTGTAAAAATTAAGCACTTTTGTTCATTTCGTTATTTTCACTGGAATGTTCACTGGAATTTCACTCACTCCCTCCACTTACAAACTTCAAGTGTCATTATTTATATACAGTATAATCTCGTTATAGTAAGCTCGGCTTTACTAAACATTTCGATATAGTAAACTACTTCTCCAGGTCCTGGCCAATCTCCATCATAAGTCTACGGGAGTAAGCCTGGTATAGTAAACTTGGATATAATAAAACTTTGTGTATAGTAAACGTGTTTCTTGGCTCCTACGTGATGCTGTCTCTGGTTATAGTAGAGAGTGGGCAGTGCATGCGTCATACATCAGTGTCAGACCAGCAAAGTCAGGTCGGCTGCTCTCTTCATGCTGCTGCTAACAGAAGAGCCTGAGCCGCCCTGCACCCACTATTACTGCCTCTTTTACCCCTGCAACAGTTTCTTTAAGTTTCATTGCTGAGTGCAAGGTTTTTGTGCAGTTTGTTTACCTCAGGATGCGTGTTAAAGGGAACCAGAGACGCCGGAATCCTAAAAAGAAAAAAAGATTTTATACATACCTGGGGCGTCTTCCAGCCCCATAAGCCTGCATCGCTCCTACGCCGCCATCCTCCGCTTCCTGGATCATCGGTACCGGGTCCCGTCACTTCCGGTGGATGCGGTCAAATGTCCACATGAGCACGGGCTCCCTCCATACCCTTACGCGTGCAGCTGCGCAGTATGCAGCTGCACGCGTATAGGTATGCTGGGAGCCCCTGTGATGCGGACAATTGTCCGCGTGCTGCCGCCGACTGGCCGAAACTACGGGACCCGGTACCACCGGATACAGGAAGCGGAGGAGGGCGGCGTGGGAGCGATCCGTGCATATGGGGCTGGAGGAAAGCCCAGGTATGTATAAAAACTTCTTTCTGGGGCCTCTGGTTCCCTTTAAGTCCCACCCACAGAGATATAGGATCACCTGCTCATGTTACTGTACTACACAGGGAGGGAGGATAGATTTCAGCCCTGATCTGATTGGTGCTGACACATACCAAATCCCCAATCATTCAGCTCAGCACTGTCTGTGATGCTTGCGCTCAATAATGCTGCGATACAGTATTGCATACTTTATGTGCTTGAGAATGACAATTTCTTATACTGTAAACCACTTTTCCTGGTCCCTTGGAGTCTACTATAAATGGATTCTACTCTAGTTCTTTATTGGTCATAAGGCCATCTGCATTTGGTCCAAAAGACCTGAAAAAGCATGATCCTGTCTTCTGTAACCCAGTACTGTAATTATGTTTTTCTTTAATGCTAGATTATTTCAAACCAGTCTAAAAACTGGAGGCAAGTTGGGCACAATAGTACAGCGTGCAAAGGTCCAAATGTGGGACTGGTTGCTCAAAGCAACTGCTGCTGTTTTATATAACTTCACAGAGGTGTAACTACAATTCATAGGGTCCCCCAGCAAAACTTTGATGGGACTCCCTCAATGTTCCCTTGCCTACCCTTGGTCCCCCTTACGGTCTTGAGGCCCATAAGACAAGAGTTGCCATCATGATCTTTACACCCATAACAAGTGTAGCCACAAAAACACCTGATATGAAGTATAGTCCCATGTCAGAGAAAAGGAAGGTTAGTAGTTGAGGCCCCCACAAAATCTGGGCCTCGCTGTGATCGGAGGGGCTGCTCCCCTCTAGTTACAAGGGAGTTACACCCCTGTTTTGCAACAGTTTTCGTACTGTGCTGTTTGGACAGTATTGAACTTTCTTAGTGTCACACTAAGTAACTGTAAAAAAGTCAGACCAGAATTAAAGAGAAACCGTGACCAAGAATTGAACTTCATCCCAGTCAGTAGCTGATATCCCCTTTTACATGAGAAATCTATTCCTTTTCACAAACTGATCATCAGGGGGCTCTGTGTGGCTGATATTGTGGTGAAACCCCTCCCACAACAAAGTCTGAGGACCATGGTACTCCTGGCAGTTTCCTGTCTGTGAACCCTGTTGCATTGTGGGAAATAGCGTATACAACTGTTTCCAACTGCCAAAACAGTAAGCAGCAGCTACATCACCTGCCAGCAGTAAAAATGTCACCATGTGATAAATGTCAGAATGTAAATCAGGGATTTAAAAGAATTTACAATAGGCAAACACTGACTAAATCATTTATACATAATTATTGTAAAAATGAAGAACTTTTTTAATACATTATTTTCACTGGAGTTCCTCTTTAAAACAAACTCAACAGTTTATAAAGCTAAATGTTGTTTTCTGGTGTTCATAAAAAAGAAAGTCATGCTTTCTTAGTTCCTATAGAAACACTAGTGCAAATATTTGAAGTGTACTTAATCTCTTGATGTCTTTGCAGGGCCGGCCCTAGACTTTTTGCCGCCTGAGGCAAAATTAGAAAAAAAATCGCTCCCCCCCCCCGTGGGTGGGGGGGGGGGGGGGGGGTGGTGCCGCCGAGCTGGAGGGGTAGCTAGCAGAAAGGGGGTATTGGGCCTAGCGGCGGGGAGGGGGGTCGGACCCCCCCCTCCCTCGCCTGGGTCCCCCGATCTGCGCTCCTTCTCCAGCGTAAAGTACCAGCCAACCTGTCCTGCATATGAGAAGAGGCAACGGGCGGGGGAATCACTCACCTTCCGCGTTCCATCGTGCGCTCCACCGACGTCACTTCCTGCAAGGCCGTCCACTTACAATACAGTGGGCGGCGTTGCCGGAAGTGACGTCAGTGGAGCACGCGATGGAACGCGGAAGGTGAGTGATTCCCCCGCCCGTTGCCTCTTCTCATATGCACGCTGGCTGGTACTTTACGCTGGAGGAGGAGCGCAGATCGGGGGACCCAGGCGAGGGAGGGGGGGGTCCGACCCCCCTCCCCGCCGCTAGGCCCAATACCCCCTTTCTGCCCGCTACCCCTCCAGCTCGGCGGGCGGCCCCAGCGTCCATGGACGGGCGGGTGCCGCCCCCCCAGATCTGCCGCCTGAGGCAAATGTTTCACCCCGCCTCATGAGCGGGCCGGCCCTGAGTAGATACATATCTTAACATAGAGGCCTATACATAAAGCCGCCAAAGAGCTGTTGGGCAGAAAATGGTGTTACTTAAGTAGAAATAATGGCACTTTCCAGGTCCCCGTGTTTACAAAAGCTTAGATCACTTAAAATGCTCATTGCTATTAGAACGGGCCAGCGCTTTTGCCATTAGAGCAAATTCTTTTTTAATGATAGGTATTTTCGCACTGATTAACATATTTATAAAGAGTCGCTCTGCCTAATTGCCTCATTATAATCTCCAGATATCCTTCAGCACTTTAAAAGTGAAGTATGCCATTGAATAAAAGGGGATGCCTAGGTGCCAACAGCCATCCACACTGTTTGCTATAATAAGCATGTTAAGGTGTACCTGAGCCAAAGTTCAGGTGAAAAGGGAATACTTACCTAAGAAAGGGGAAGCCTCTGCATGCTGCTGTCCTCTGTTGCCCCAAGGGACCCCACAAAGATTTCCAACAAGGACTTGTCAAAAATCTGATCACCGTACTCATCTTCAAGCATGAGGACACCACTGGACCTGCAGGTGTATGGCTGCTCTTGTGCAGTAAGCGGAGCCACTCATGTACGACCACGCTCAAGTCAGAAGAGGAACATGGTTCAGATCTTCTGGAGGGTCCCGGAGAGCAATGGCAGGAGCGAGGAGGACCCGGGAAGCCTCTATAGGATGCAGAGGCATCAATCTTCGTAGGTGTAAGGAAACGCGGAAAAGCCGCCATCTCTCGAGGTGAGGCGGCTGTTTCCCCGTCCAGCATGGCGTCACAACGCGGAAAAAACGCAGCATGCCGCATAGGCAGTGCGGCGGAATCCGCATTGGTAACGGCGGAATCCGCATTGGTAACGGCGGAATCCGCATCAGAGGCGGCCCCCGCACTAGATACATTGCATGACAGTACTGGTGTGGCTGGGACTGATAGTCCACCAAGATTCAGACTTACACGCGCGCGAGCACAGAGGCAGAGTTTAAATAGCAGTTAGAAGGGAGTCGGCTGACCAGCTGGGTCAGCTGACAAATTCCACTGCTCCCATTGGACCAGCAATTAGGGAGGTCCTGGAAAGGTCCTAGAGTATATATACTGCTGGTTATTCACTTGCTCTTTGTCTGGCGTGCGATCACATACGTGGGAGCACCCAGATCCGTAGTCAGATCCTGAAGTGTGCCGGGACCAGCTGGAGCTGCAATCCTACACTTAGCTAGATATTTGATAGCTAAAGTACTAGTTTGATTGTGATTATATGTTATGACTTTTTGCCTGCCTCGACTATCCTCCTGAACTCTGACCTTGTACCTCGATATTTCTGATACTCTGTTGCCGAACCTCGGCTCGTTCCTAGACTCTGTTTCTGCCTCCTGATTTTGTACCCTGATATATCTGATACCCCGTTGCCGAACCCTGCCTGTACTTTGACTCCGCCTTTGCCTACTGTATTTGTACTTTATCTGTCCGTGTGTGTACGACCTGGCTTGTCTGACCTCGAGAACCGACCTCACGATTGGAGGCGGTTCCCAGTCCTGTTAGTGACACTTCTTCCTGAGTGTCACTCTCGGACTTTCCTTCCTACTGTCAGTCTGACTCCTCCCGTCTTGGAGAGCTCAGGTCTGCGGAAGGAATCCGTGCAGTTCTCCTTGCTGCACTGAGGCCTAGGCCTCCTAGTGTTACTGTTACACCAAAACACTACACTCTACTCAGGCGAACAGAGGTTAGTTTGTATATCGGATTATCGGTGAGACTGCAGATCACTTATAATCTGTTATATATCTGTATTTCCGGCGATACTGCAGATCACCGGTATTCAGATACTCTCTGCGCCCTCCGATCGTTACAGAACGCCAGACCAAAAAATGCAAATGGACGCACACACTGACCGTCTGGGCGCACTTGCCACTTCGGTGGAAAACATCAACCAAGTGCTGGGTAGCCACAAGACTATGATTGATGTCCTATCAGGCTCTGTGCGAACCCTCCAGACGTCAGTTGATTCAGTGCGATCCCCTCCTAGTGCTGACATACGTATGCCCGTACCAGATAAATTTTCCGGCCACAAGTCTGACTTCCGTAATTTTCATAGTAGAGTGTTATCGTACTTCGAGTTGAGACCCCGATCCTCGGGGACTGAGACCCAACGGGTCACCTTTATTAAAACTTTACTGACTGGTGACTCCCAGTCATGGGCATACAACCTGCCTCCTACCGATACTGCTCTGACCTCGGTAGAGGAATTCTTTAAGGCCATGGCCGTAATTTACGACGACCCTGATCTTGCGGCAACCTCTGAGCGGAAGCTCAAACTTTTGCGGCAAGACAGGGGTTCAGTCGAGGATTACGCGGCAGAATTTCGCAGATGGTCAGTCACGGCCAGATTTAATAATTTTGCCCTCATGGATTACTTCTTGTCTGGGTTGTCGGAGGAGGTCTCCGATTTAATGCTAACCTTGCCCGAGCCCAGGACAGTCGATGAGGCCATCACATCGGCCATTCGAGTCGACCGTCGATTACGCCATTAGAGGCAGATTCGGGGCAGTCACCGTGCCAGGGTAACATCATATGTGGCACCCTCCGCTGCACCCTTAGTAACGCCACCTCCGTCTGTCTCATCTCCTCCGGCCTTGCCTCCACCCGAACCAATGCAGATTGGTTGTTCGAAATTGACCCAGGTGGAGCGAAGGCGGAGAATGATGGATCAACTGCCCGAACAAGTCGGGGAACAAATTTGCCTAGGAGTAGTGGGGGGTGACACCCTAGGCACGCCACTTGCACCCCTTAAAGAAAAGAAATTGCTTCTCCCTTGTACAGTTACATGGGAGAAGAAATCTGTGGCCACTGAGGCTTTTATTGACTCAGGCTCAGCGGCCAATTTTATGAACTTTAAGTTTGTTTAGGAGTTGGGTATTCCGCTCACTCCTGTGACACCCCCCATTCAGGTCACGGCAGTAGACGATTCCCCTCTACAACGGAATCGTGCTCTGTCACAGACCCCGGAGGTGAATGTCACCATAGGGGCACTGCATGGGGAACAATTATCGTTTTTTGTATTGCACATGTCTACCTCAACTATTATCCTAGGCATGCCGTGGTTGCAACTTCATTCACCTCAAATAGACTGGGCCACGGGTCAGTTAACCACTTGGTCACCTCGTTGTTTTCAACGGTGTTTGGGGAAGTTGACCTTGGGGCAAACCAGATTTCAGGTGGAAGGGGTACCAGATCAGTATTCTGAATTTTCCGATGTGTTCTGTCCCAAGGCAGCTGATAAATTGCCCCCACATCGTCCTTTCGATTGTCCCATTGATCTCCGTTCAGGTTGTGTTCCCCCCCGGGGTCACTTGTACAATCTGTCAGGGCCCGAAAAATTGGCCATGCAGGAGTACATCCGTGAAAATTTGGCCAAGGGTTTCATTCGCCCGTCCCAGTCACCTGCTGGAGCAGGGTTCTTTTTTGTCAAAAAGAAAGACGGAGGCTTGCGACCCTGCATCGATTATCGCGGTCTCAACAAGATTACTATAAAGAATCGCTATCCGTTGCCACTGATAGATGATTTGTTCACTCAGGTTACTGACGCTAAGATTTTTTCTAAGCTAGATTTGCGGGGCGCGTACAATCTGATACGTATAAGAAGGGGCGATGAGTGGAAGACGGCCTTTAATACACCAGACGGGCATTATGAGTACCTGGTGATGCCCTTCGGGTTATGTAATGCTCCGGCCGTTTTTCAGGAACTCATTAACGAGGTATTCTGGGAGGTGTTGGGGAAATTTGTACTAGTTTATCTTGATGATATTCTTATCTTCTCCAACAACCTCACTGAACATAGAAACCATGTGAGGTTTGTGTTAAATCAGGTAAGGCAGAACTCGTTATACGCAAAGCTTGAGAATTGCATCTTCGAAGTAACATCTGTTGCGTTCTTGGGGTACATAATTTCCACCACAGGCCTGTCTATGGATCCTGCCAAGGTCTCCGCTGTTCTGGAGTGGCCACAGCCGGTTGGGTTGAAATCCCTTCAGCGCTTTCTTGGCTTCGCCAACTACTATAGACGGTTTATAAAGGGGTACTCCACTGTCATTGCTCCCCTTACCTGCCTCACTAAGAAGGGGGCAGATACCACTCACTGGTCTCCTGAGGCTTTACATGCTTTTGCCACCCTGAAGGGCCTATTCTGTTCAGCACCCATCCTCAGACATGTGGATGCCTCTTTCCCATTCATTGTGGAGGTAGATGCCTCGGAGGTTGGGGTGGGGGCTGTGCTGTCACAGCGGTCAGGCTTGCAGGGTAGAATGCACCCGTGTGCGTATTTCTCTCGCAGGTTCTCCCCTGCAGAGAGGAATTACGATATTGGAAACAGGGAGCTCTTGGCCATCAAATTGGCTTTCGAGGAATGGCGACACTGGTTAGAGGGAGCTGAACATACCATCACGGTTTACACCGATCACAAAAACCTAGAGTACATCGAGGGGGCTAAGAGGTTGAGCCCTCGCCAGGCTCGATGGTCGTTGTTCTTCTCCAGGTTTACTTTCATTATTACGTACACCCCAGGGAGCAAGAATGTTAAGGCGGATGCTCTATCCAGATGTTTTGAGTCAGAGACAGCACAGCCCTCCATTCCAGAGACCATTATTCCCCAGAAATTAATACTGGCAGCCACTGAAACTTGGGAGGATTGGAGGGAGACATTGGCTCCCTTTCAGCAAGACATTCCGGAAGGGAAGCCCGCAGGGGTCCTGTTTGTTCCTCTGCCTTTTCGCCTGCAGGTTCTTGAGATGTTTCATGCACATAAGAACGCAGGGCATCCTGGGGCATCCAGGACACAGGATTTGATAGCCAGATGCGCCTGGTGGCCTTCCTTGGCAGCGGATTGTAAGGAATACGTAAAAGAGTGTTTGATATGTGCCATGAGTAAACCCTCCCGGCTGGCACCTGTCGGTACGTTGCAGCCTTTGCCCACCCCGAATGAGCCGTGGACCCACCTGTCCATGGATTTTGTGGGCGAGCTTCCCAGGTCTGAAGGTATGGCGGTCATTTGGGTGATAGTCGACCGTTTTAGTAAGATGGCCCACTTTGTGCCTTTGAAAGGACTCCCCTCGGCTCAGGAATTGGCCGAGTTGTTTATCACTCATGTCTTCCGTTTACATGGCATTCCCGAAGACATAGTTTCAGACAGGGGAGTCCAATTCGTCTCACGGTTTTGGAAAGCTTTTTGCCACCTCATGGGCATAAAGCTATCTTTTTCATCGGGCTATCACCCACAGACCAACGGCCAGACTGAGAGAATAAATCAGTCTTTAGAGCAATTTTTAAGGTGTTATGTGGCAGAGGCGCAGGACGATTGGGTCAGATTTCTGCCCTTCGCAGAATTTGCCCAGAATAATTTAAAAAACTCGTCCTCCGGATTCTCTCCCTTTCAGGTGGTGACGGGGAGATCACCCAAATTTTCCCCATTACCTATAGCCTCCACTCCTTTCCCAGCCCTGGAGGCCTGGCAAAAGTCATTGAAGGACCTTTGGGGGACGGTTAGAAGTAACCTGGAGAAGGCCTTTTTGAGTCAGAAGGGTCAAGCTGACAAAAGACGGTCGCTGGAGTGGAAGTTCCGACCAGGAGACTTGGTCTGGGTGTCCACACGTCACTTGACCCTAAGACAACCTTCGAATAAGCTTGGTCCCAGGTTTGTGGGTCCATTCCCGGTTGTCAGGAAAGTCAATGATGTTACTTACACCGTTGATCTTCCCTCTAGCATGCGGGGGGTGAGGTCTTTCCACGTGTCCCTCCTTAAGCCAGCAGTCCAGGTGGGTCCCACTCCTCCTCCCCCTGTCTTGGTAGATGCCCAACACGAATATGAGGTGGAGAAGATTCTAGATTCACGCTCTGTACAAAACTCGGTACAATACCTCGTGCACTGGAAAGGGTATGGCATTGAGAAGAGGCAATGGGTACCGGGGACGCGCATGCATGCAGACGAATTAAAAAGGGAGTTTCATGCCTTACACCCCGAGAAACCTGGTGGGAGTTGTCCGGAGTCCACTCCTCGGGAGGGGGGGTACTGTAAGGAAACGCGGAAAAGCCACCATCTCTCGAGGTGAGGCGGCTGTTTCCGCGTCCAGCATGGCATCACAACGCGGAAAAAACGCCGCATGCCGCATAGGCAGTGCGGCGGAATCCGCATTGGTAACGGCGGAATCCGCATTGGTAACGGCGGAATCCGCATCAGAGGCGGCCCCCGCACTAGATACATTGCATGACAGTACTGGTGTGGCTGGGACTGATAGTCCACCAAGATTCAGACTTACACGCGCGCGAGCACAGAGGCAGAGTTTAAATAGCAGTTAGAAGGGAGTCGGCTGACCAGCTGGGTCAGCTGACAAATTCCACTGCTCCCATTGGACCAGCAATTAGGGAGGTCCTGGAAAGGTCCTAGAGTATATATACTGCTGGTTATTCACTTGCTCTTTGTCTGGCGTGCAATCACATACGTGGGAGCACCCAGATCCGTAGTCAGATCCTGAAGTGTGCTGGGACCAGCTGGAGCTGTAATCCTACACTTAGCTAGATATTTGATAGCTAAAGTACTAGTTTGATTGTGATTATATGTTATGACTTTTTGCCTGCCTCGACTATCCTCCTGAACTCTGACCTTGTACCTCGATATTTTTGATACTCTGTTGCCGAACCTCGGCTCGTTCCTAGACTCTGTTTCTGCCTCCTGATTTTGTACCCCGATATATCTGATACGTCGTTGCCGAACCCTGCCTGTACTTTGACTCCGCCTTTGCCTACTGTATTTGTACTTTATCTGTCCGTGTGTGTACGACCTGGCTTGTCTGACCTCGAGAACCGACCTCACGATTGGAGGCGGTTCCCAGTCCTGTTAGTGACACTTCTTCCTGAGTGTCACTCTCGGACTTTCCTTCCTACTGTCAGTCTGACTCCTCCCGTCTTGGAGAGCTCAGGTCTGCGGAAGGAATCCGTGCAGTTCTCCTTGCTGCACTGAGGCCTAGGCCTCCTAGTGTTACTGTTACACCAAAACACTACACTCTACTCAGGCGAACAGAGGTTAGTTTGTATATCGGATTATCGGTGAGACTGCAGATCACTTATAATCTGGTATATATCTGTATTTCCGGCGATACTGCAGATCACCGGTAATCAGATACTCTCTGCGCCCTCCGATCGTTACAGTAGGTACTCATTTTCTTTTTGACCCAAGCTTCGGCTCAGATTCAGTTTAAAGAGGAACTTCAGCTTAAACAAACATACTGTCATTAAGTTACATTATTTATATTAATTAAAATAGATAGGTAATATAATTTCTCACCCGCCCTGTTTTAAAAGGACAGGCAAATGTTTGTGATTTCATGGGGGCAGCCATCTTTTTGGTTGAAAGGAGGTGACAGGGAGCATGAGACACAGTCCTGTGTCCTGATCACTCATTCCAGTTGTGTGCTAGGCTTCAAATCAAATTAAAAATAAAAATAAAAATTGTGACAAAACTGCAGAATGAGAACATCAGAAATCCCATCATGCTTTGCGCAGCATCAGGGGAAAAATGCCCAGGCACTTTTCTTCTGTGCAGCTAAAAAATGAGGCTTGGGTAAGAAAAACAAAGTTCTGATGCTGTGAAACTGTTAAAGAAACACCAATCCTTTTCAGTGCTGCTAAGTTGATTTTTAGTCTGGAGGTTCACTTTAAGACTAATGGGTTTACAAGTGCAATGCAAGTCAGTGAGCTGTGCTGTGTACCACTGCATTTTCAACGGCAAAGTAATGATTACATCTGCTGATCAATTATTCCATTCAAGTAAACAGACTTTCAGATTGGAATTTTAGGGTAATTATGGTCCAGCTGATTGCCTCTTTAAAAAAATCAATATGTTCCTTTAAAAATAACAAGCCTAATGGAACAAATTTATTTGAAAAAATGGAGAAGGAGGAACTACTGATCTAGTAACTGACCAGCAGTTCTTCTTTTTACATTGGGTGTATGGCTGTTTTTTTTTAATGAATATATGATCGCCAGTTTTTGGCAATTGCAGTTTTATGTGTGCTTTGCATTATAATGGAAATTCAATATAATGTAAAATAAGTATAAGGGACACTAACGTCCTAAATTACAGTATATTGAGTTACGATACGCACAATTCTATTTACTCACCTATTCAGCCAATACTACTGCGTTCAAGGCTAATTACGGGAAAATGCCAGGGCATTTTTTCTGGAGGCTGGGTTACCTCCTTCACAGCCTAGCCTCCAGGTCTGTGGCCCGACCCAGCTCTGTGGTCACAGGGTAATTGATTTTCTCTCTTCTCAAAGAGCAATGTTAGGTGATTATGCTATGGCCACAGAGCTGGGGGCGGGCTACAGAGCTGGAGGCTGGGCTGCAGAGGTGGTAACCCAGCCTCTAGAAAAAATGCATTGGCATATTTCCATAATGGGGTGGGGCCTTTGCCTTATATGGGGTAGTGTGGGCAGAGGGTGAGTAAATACAATTGTGGCTTATCGTAATTCATTATAACATAGAGAGTAATGCTACATACACACTTACACAAGATAAATGAAAGATATCAGACCAATTTTACCCCCTTCCATGTAGTATGAGAGCCATATCTACACAGGCTATTCTATTGTGCTGAACTCCCCATCAGATAAAAATCTTTGCAAGATGCTGCACACAAAGATGCAGTAGACATTCAAAAGATCATTATCTGCAAAAGATCTGTTCCTGCAAAAGATCCATTCCTGCAAAATGCATTCATAGTCTATGATATCTGCAGATCCGCATACACACCTTGTTTGACAGACATTCATCTGCAGATCAGATCCACCAGGATGGATTTTCAGATCTGCAGAAGATTGTCAGATATGCAGATGAAGTCTGTTAAACAAGGTGTGCATGAGGATCTGCAGATATCATAGACTATGAATGCATTTCTGATTGTGCAGAAGCTCCTGGACACAGACAGACACTCAAAGCATTTCTGCTTTCAGTACATAATGAATAAAACCAGTTATGAATAAAATGCAAATTCAGCTCTCAAAGCAAAAAACTGTACTTTTGGGAACTTGTAATTTCTAAATGAGTAATAATACTTATGCTCAAATGCAAATATGATAACTGTATGGCATATAAAAAGTAGGAAAATATGTTTTTATTGAATATTATGTCAGGGTTTTATACCGCTTTAAAGGAATACTTAAGTGTCCTAAAAAAATGACTTGTACTCACCCCAGGCTCCCCTCAGCCCCCTGCAGCTGAACGGTGCCCTCGCCGTGTCTCTCCGATGCAGCTGGACTCGCCGGCGGCCACTTACGGTTTCGCAGTCACAGGCCGACAGGCTGGGAACGCGGCTGATTAGCCGCGTTCCCGGCCGCAATAGCGCCTTCTTTAATGCCTGTCGGCCGGTGACGGCGAAACCGGAAGTGGCCGCCGGCCAGTCCAGCTGCATCGGAGAGACACGGCGAGGGCACCGTTCAGCTGCAGGGGGCTGAGGGGAGCCTCGGGTGAGTACAAGTCATTTTTTTAGATCACTTAAGTTTTCCTTTAAAAGGAAATAAATATGGCAGCCTCCATATTCCTCTCACCTCGGGTTCACTTTAATTCTTCCACAGTTTCAGCCATCAGAGCGGTATCATTGGCATATCTGTGAATTGATAGCTTAAAAGGAAATAAATATGGCAGCCTCCATACACCTCTCACTTCAGTTGTCCTTTAATGTCTCTGTGACATCAGCCATTAACCCGATTTATTTATTAGAGAGGCTCTGTAACACATTTTTCTGCCTTATTTCTTCTAGCCTTTAAGTTCCTATACATGTTCTAATGTGCTCTGGCTTACTGCAGCCTTTTCTAGATGCACTGTCTCTGTAATATATCTAATCTTCTTTTCTTTGTCAAGCTTTGTCGGCCAGAGAGGAATGTGCTGCCTCTGCTGTGATAGAGAGAAGTTATGCACACCTCCTCCACGCCCCCTGCAGGCTCTGTGTGTGTGCTTTGTTTATCCCTCACAGGTCTCTGCTCTCAGTTTTCTGAGTTTGTGAGGCTGAGGGGGGAAGGAGCTGCTGCCTGTCACATGCTAATCTCAGACTGGAGTGCAGATAATTCACAATGTAATAAAACCTTGTAGTATACTGTAACATGATATATATATATATATATATATATATATATATATATATATATATATATACCGGTATATATACACATAAACATCACTTCCTGGTTAGCGGCGATGTTGTTTGTTTAGTACATAGCAAAGAAATGAACAGCGCTACTTGAAAACAGATAAGTGCCTACCTACAAGAGAGTGCAAGCCCCACTTGTGGGATAAAATACACACCTAGCAAACACATAACCTGTCTACAACTGGAGGTTGTTGGTTTCCTGTAACAGCTTGCATGCAACTTGTTAAGTACTCGTCCCTCCCACTGCGGAGAAGCCATCCCCCTATGGGAGGGGACCTAACACTAACTAAATCCTAACCTATGCATATGCATAGCCTGGGTGCGCTACCAAGTAAAATCGAAAATTGAAAATTGCGCAAAAGGTGGATCAGCGCATCACCAGGCCGCCTCCGAATGGCCTATAATCAGAGATGCGCTGAGCCCCCCCAGGAACTACAAACGCACCTTGAACCCAAACAGAAGCTCTGCATATACACCAAAAGCAAGGCTGCTAAGTGGGAGCAGCTGACCAAAAATGAATTAAATTAGTACATAGCAAAGAAATGAACAGCGCTACTTAAAAACAGATAAGTGCCTACCTGCAAGAGAGTGCAAGCCCCACTTGTGGGATAAAATACACACCTAGTATACACATAACCTGTCTACCACTGGAGGATGTTGGTTTCCTGTAACAGCTTGCATGCAACTTGTTAAGTACTCGTCTCTCCCACTGCGGAGAAGTCATCCCCCTATGGGATGTTGTTTGTTTGTAAACACTGCCTAAAACTGGCGATTAAAAGCCAGGATTGCGGCAGAGAGTGTCGGAAACAGCAAAGAAGGACCCAGGAGATCACAATCACAGTGATTCAATTGTTATGCTTTTTATTGTACAAATCGGACAGTACAGATTATCTTTAAAGAACATGATATTCCCTTACTTATATTATTATATTATTATGGATTTATTAAAAGTGTTCACAATCTCTGATACAAGTAACTGCTTCTGAAATGAATGTTTTTCAATGAATTCTAAGAAGGCCTGGTAGACTTTCTGTTTTGCAACGACTGTTCTGTAAAACTCTCATTTTGCTAATTTCCAAAGATAATAAGACTTAAGTGCCATATTGTTTGTGGGTCTACATTATGACAGTTTGTTCAACTGGTATCTTGGCAGGAAAGACCAATGCCCCCATGGCATCTGTTGCTGAGATATTGCATTTTCCTGGAAGCATTTAAACCCACAGATTTCAGCACATTATGCTTTAGGAAGAGAATATATTTTTTTAAGCTGAAAGTTCAAAACGGATAAAAAAAACCAATACTTTATTTGTCTACAGAATAAAGGCACACAAACACATCCATGCATAGCTCTATATTGAAGTATGAATCAATCTGAATCCATTTAAATAAGACCTTTAGCCATGCTTCCTACAAAGGCCTAGGGTAGATACCGTAAGTGTAACAGCACATGGATAACTTACTTCCCCTGTTATAAGAACCTAGCGCTTAAAGGGAGCCTGAACTGAGTAAAATTATTTAAAATAAACATATGGTGTAGCTGCAAATGAATATTACATACTTACCTAACCATCAGTTCCTATCAGAAGCTCGCCATTTTCTTCTTACAGTGATCCTTTCCAGTTCTGAATATATTTTGTCAGAACTGAAATATACCAGTTGCTGTCAGTTACAACTGAATGTGCAAGGTAATGTCCATATGGCTCAAGTGGGCATTATTACACTTTGACAGCATGCTGTCCAGGAAGCTGTTATGGGGTAATGGCCATTTTCAAAATGGAGAACAGAGAATTCTATTGATCACAGTGGACAAAGAGGATGCAGGAGAGGAGAAAGAAATTGATGAGTAGACTACACGAGAGGTAAGTATGACGTGTTTATGTTTATTTTGACTTTTAATTTTCAGTTCAGGTTCTCTATAAGTTCTCTCTCTACCTGAAGGATGTGGCTAGGAGATTTATGCATTGCACACCTATAGGTTGTTAGTTGACCAATTAACTAGAGCTGTGAGAGTTTACACATCATGGAGAACTAGGCAAAGGCTGCAGACTTAATTTCTGGGCAGAGCAAGAGTTGTGACGTCCTTGTGAAGGCCACAGGAGAAGGAAGTGACACACATAAAGTTACATTTAACTCCTCCCAGCATTTGCAAGAGGCTTTGCTGGAATTTCACTTTAGATGGATTCATTATTTTACTTCTTGAGTCAGCTATGAGAGAGGATAAAAATGAAAAGATAATTGGTTGCAGTGGGCCCTCACAAACTCTTTTTATTTTCCAAGCACACCCATAACTATAATGTAACGATTGGTGTCAGCACGCAGAGAGAATCTGATTATTGGTGATCTGCAGTATCACCAAGAATGCAGATATATACCTGATTATTGATGATCTGCAGAATCACCGATAATACAGATATAGTGCTAACCTCTGGAGACCTAGTGTGAGTGTTTGGTGCAACAGTAATAACTTTGAGTGAGGACCACCCGAGGAGCAGGTGGTCCTTGGCAGTATGAGAAATACCTCCCTTTGGAAGTGCAGAGATCTTGCAGTAGCCTGAGACATCCAAGGGGGCGGAGTCCCAGGCTGAATAGCAAGAAGACCCGGTGGCTAGTAACCCCTGGAAGATGGGCGTCACAAGCAGGTCTGGAGAATAACACAAATGATAATACAATTCCCTAGTCTTGGATGAGAGGTCCGTGGTCTCAGCACCCTGGAACTAGTCTGGAGTATAACACAAATGATAATACAGTTCCCTAGTCTTGGATGTGAGGTCCGTGGTCTCAGCACCCTGGAACTAGTCTGGGGTATAACACAAATGATAATACAGTTCCCTAGTCTTGGATGTGAGGTCCGTGGTCTCAGCACCCTGGAACTAGTCTGGGGTATAACACAAATGATAATACAGTTCCCTAGTCTTGGATGCGAGGTCCGTGGTCTCAGCACCCTGGAACTAGTCTGGAGTATAACACAAATGATAATACAGTTCCCTAGTCTTGGATGCGAGGTCCGTGGTCTCAGCACCCTGGAACTAGTCTGGAGTATAACACAAATGATAAACAAAAGTAGTCTGGCTCAGTGTGAATTCCCAGGTCCTCCTGGTTCTAACACACTGTAGGATCTGACTATGGTCTGAATGCTTCCACGTAAGTGTTCGCAATGGCAGACAACCAGCAATTGGCAAGCAAGCTGTATATATAGTTGCAGGACTCTGCCGCCCCGCCCGAGCCACTCAGCCAACCAGGAGTCCAGCAGGAATCAGCTGATCGTCCTGATCAGCTGATCCATCTCCAGCTGGCATAAAGGTCCTGACTTCTGGCGGCCGCGCACGTAGCTCTCCATCCAGGTGCACTAACAGAGCCAGCCACACCAGCCACACACTGCTGCGTGCAAACCGCCGTGTTGGACGTAGAGCCAGCCACCTTGCTGTCAGTACACGCAGCGGCTTTTCCGCGTTTTCTCACACTACCTGAAGGGCAGGTGGCCCCTGACTGTGCAGGGACTATCTCTTTGAGCAGAGGAGATAGAGAATATCTTGCAGCCAGTGATTCCCTGATGGACTGGAAATCAGACTGTACTGCAGCCAAGGATTCCCAGATGGATTGGGAATCAGACTGTACTGCAGCCAGTGGACTCCTATGGGGTAGAGGCCACTGGCTGGACTACAGGAAGGACTCTCTGAGGAGCAGGAGGTCCTTGCAGCTAACTGATACCTGGTGGATTAGTGTCACTGGTAGTACAGACAGACTGATCACTCGAGGAATGAGTGACAGTCAGAAGGGTCAGACAGGCCAGGTCGGCAACACACAAGCAGATAAGGTACAGAGACAGAAGGTTGATTCGGTAACCGGGTACAGGCAAGGTTGGCAACTGGTAAACAGATAGGCAGAGGTACCGAATCAGAAAGCAAGAGAGAGGTCAACAGAGCCAGAGGTCATAACAGATATCAAGCACAATCCTAGTCTGAGGTGTGAGGTCCTTGGTCTCGACACCCGGGAACTAGTCTAAAGAATAACACAGTCTCCTATGCTTGGGTGTGAGGTCCTTGGTCTCAACACCCTGGAACTAGTCTAAAGTATAACACAGTAATGACACAGTAATCCTATGCTTGGGTGTGAGGACCTTGGTCTCAACACCCTGGAACTGGTCTAAAGTATAACACAGTAATGACACAGTAATCCTATGCTTGGGTGTGAGGTCCTTGGTCACAACACCCTGGAACTGGTCTAAAGTATAACACAGTAATGACACAGTAATCCTATGCTTGGGTATGAGGTTCTTGGTCTCAACACACTGGAACTGGTCTAAAGTATAACACAGTAATGACAAAGTAAACACCAAGAGCGGAATCTGGCTAAGTGTGAATTCCCAGTTACAACTGGTTCTAACACACTGTAGGATCTGACTGAGGTCTGAGTGCTCACACGTAAGTATTCGCAACGGCAGACAACCTGCAACTGACAAGCAAGTCCTATATATACTCAGAGCTCTCACCAGCCCCGCCCGAGTTATTCAACCAATCCGGAGCATAGCTGGAGTCAGCTGATCGGCTTGATCAGCTGACTCCCCTTCTACTAGTATAAAGGTCCTGTCGCCTGGCTCGCGCTTGTGTAGCTCTCAACCTGTGTGCACTAGAAGGACCAGGCGAACCAGCAGCATGTAGCCGCGCGGCAGAAGCTGCCGGCTGGAACGCGGTGATGGCCGCCCTGCCGCTTGCCCATGCGGCAGCATCTCCGCTATTCCTTACATTAAGCCCAAAAACTATTTTTAGTGTAATCCCACACAGTGCCGCCATCAGAAATTTCTGGGTTCCTATTCTAGGCAAACCTACTGGACCCCCTGCATGCCAAATCACAATCTGCAGAAAGAAAGCTCTTTAAAGGCCTGAAGACACAGGCACCCTTGTGACCACTTTTCATAATATGTAACATTGATGTGTTGATGAAAAGCAATCAACACATCCCCCCAGCACTAGAGATGGCTCGAACCTGCGTTTTTATGTTCGTGAACCTCGAACGCGAACTTCCGCAAAAGTTCGGGTTTGCGCGAACTTCGTGAAATGCAACAGACTTCAATGAGGAGGCGAACTTTGAAAACTACAAACATTTATGCTGGTCATGGCGGTTTTCAAGCCCATATGGCCGCCGGGCTGTGGTAGCTCAATGATAGAACAACAGTGACTGATTGAATTTGGTCTGTCCACAATGAAGCAACAACCTTATTATCTTGGGTGTGCCCCCCCCCCCCCCCCAACACACTCATATAGCCGGCGGTCATTGCTTCATTGTGATACGCAAGCCCCTTCACCGAGGCAAGGTAACAATCACGAAGGGGAATTAACACATGGACATGCCTTTTGTTTTGTTGTTGCAGCCCCAGTGCATCCAGAAAAATTAGGCAGGCATGTAGACACACCAGAAAAATTATTATTTTTGTTCAGAAATCCACCTGGAGTCCTGGACCCTGTTGGTGGTGGCAGAGAAGGCAGTCAAGCGGGCTGCAGGCAGAGATGCTGTGTAGGGACTGACATAGTCTTTGGGCAGGCAATCACACGGCGTGCAGGCAGAGATGCTGTGTGTGTGGGGACTGAATAAGTCTTCGGGAGGCAGTAGCCCTCCGGGATCCATGCCTCATTCATTTTATTAAAGGTGAAGTACTGAACACTTTGTTTGATCTAGGCGACTTCTCTTCTCACTGACAATGCCTCCAGCTGCGCTGAAGGTCCTTTCTAGGACGTTTGAGGCAGGGCAAGCCAGAAGTTGGATGGCAAATTGTGACAGCACTGACCACAGGTCAAGCCTGCGCAACCATTAGTCCAGGGCTTCACTGCTGCTCAGACTGTCGATGGTTCTTTCTCTACCATTGTTAAAGAAAGGGTATGGCCGGGGAATCGGGGTTCGATTCCGGTCCGGAGTGGGAACCTGAGAAACAGCTACCACCACACATCCAAGGATGGCAGCTGGCACGTCATGCAAGTCCCGACTCGGGGAGGTAGTGACGAAAAATAACAATACAGGACTCTTTCGAGGCCCTGTATAATGAAGAGTACACTTGAAATCCTTTAACGGGAATTGGTTATGGAGGGCAAGTGTGCCATCCATTTAACTGTGTGGTCAACTCTCTTTGGTACTTTCTGCACCATAATGGCTGGGAAATCAGGGTTCGATTTTGGTCCGGAGTGGAAGTCTGAGAAAAGGCTACCACCACACATCCAAGGAAGGACACAATGTGCTGTATCAGTAATGTACCTGCCCTGACCGTGCTTTGCAGACCAGGCATCTGTAGTCAAATGGACCCTTCACCCAACGCTGTGTGCCAGAGATGACACCACTTCCCTTTTACGAGAATCTGTTATGGAGGGCAAGTCTGTCATCCATTCAAGTGAAAGGTATGCACTGACTCTCAGGTATAATGCAATGTGCAGTCACTGATGCAGTGAAAGGTATTCAGTGACTGGTATAAATACAATGTGCAGCTGTCACACACACAGGTACCATGAACAAGTATGCAGTTACTGGTATATAACACTGCTTGCTGTCACGCAGGTGCAGTGAACATAAACAGGTATGCAGTGACTGGTATTACAAATGTGCAGCTGTCACACACACAGGTACTGTGAACAGGTGCAGTGACTGGTATATAACACTATGTGCTGCTGTCACGCAGGTGCAGTGAACATGAACAGGTATGCAGTGACTGGTATTACAAATGTGCAGCTATCACACAGACAGGTACCGTGAACAGATGCAGTGACTGGTATATAACACTGCGTGCTGCTGTCACACAGGTGCAGTAAACATGAACAGGTATGCAATGACTGGTATTACAAATGTGCCGCTGTCACACACACAGATACCGTGAACAGGTGCAGTGACTGGTATATAACACTGTGTGCTGGTGTCACGCAGGTGCAGTAAACATGAACAGGTATGCAGTGACTGGTATTACAAATATGCAGCTGTCCCGTACAGGTGCAGTGAAAAGGTAGTTACTGAATGTGCTGGGCCTTGCACAGTATAGCAATTAGCAAGGGCCAGCTGCGACTGACAGGGCTGTATATGCAAGTGTCAGTGGGCCACACAAAAAAAAACACATCAAAAGAACATTAGCTTTCAAAAGAGCTGTTTTGGGGTGCTTCTTAGCAATAAGTATCAGCAAGGAGCAAGCTAACAAGCCTAACAACAGCCTAACTAAGCTTTCCCTAATCTGTGCAGCAACCTCTCTCCCTTTTCTCACTACCTACCCAGCACACAGGGTGAGGAAATGGCCGATGCTGCTGCTTTTTATTAGGGGGGGGGGGGGGGGGCTCCAGGAGGGAGTGTAGCCTGATTGGTTGCCCTGTATCTGCTGACTGTGATGTAGAGGGTCAAAGTTCAGCCTAATGATGTAGTATAGGGGGTGGGTCGAACTTGCATAAAGTTTGCGGTTCACCGCGAACGCGAACCACCGAAGTTCGTGCAAACAATTTCGCGGCCGAACAGTTCTGGCCATCTCTACCCAGCACACATCAGTAAAGCTAAGTACCCACAGGGGTACAATTGTAGCTGTCGCCGCACACGGGAGCGTGTGCGCGACAGTTCGGCGGCAGTTCGGCGACAGCTCGTCGCCAAATCCCTCTGCATCCACACGGCAGCAGAGGGATTAGCGATGCGGCGGAAGCTGTCGCCGAGTTTCCTCCCCCCCGCCGGAAGCTCCGTGTGGTGTGTGTGGGTAGCTGTCGCTAGCCCGCATACACATGCGGGGCTAGCGACAGTTCCGGCGAGGTTGCGGCGACGACTGTAGCCGGCGATTGAACATGTCAATCGCCTGGCGACAGCTCCGACGGGCGACGGTTCGGGGCGCGCGCATCATACACACGGGGGAACTGTCGCCGCAACACGCGCGTGCCAAGCGGTTGCGGCGACGGCCGTCCCCCGTGAGTATGGGCCTTAAGGGCAGCCAGGCAGGCACCAATTCGCCAGGCCCAGGTCAGGTTCTATACTTTTTGCTGCCTGCAGCAAACATTGTAGTAGGCATTCTATATATTTCCACGTAGAGATGAACGCCACAACCTATAAAAACCTTGTATCTTGGAGCTGCCCCTTCAATATTTGCAATATACAGTGTTCAAGAGAAGGTAGCGCCTACACAACATTAATAATACTGATGTCATCAAAAATATGAGTCCCAGTCTGTAAAAGTGATATTCCTGCGGCTTGGCTATCACGATTACTATAATTTCTCAGACCAGCAGTTTCCTCAAAATCACAATCCGCCACCACACCACCAGGAAACAGACTCACCGGATCCTAAGACCTCTATAAAGGTCTAACAACGCGTTGGGACACTTAGGGCCGTCCCCCACCTCCTCTGGCTATCGTCTGCTTTCACCACCGAGTGTGTTCCTCCTCATATATGCATATCCATCAGTATAAAACAATCCTCAGAGGGAAAAAAACGTACATAGCGTAATACTGTAAAAGTTTATTAAACTATAAAAACTAATTGCACTCACAATCTGTAGACTCAGTCTTTAAGCACAGAGTTTTTTGTACGGGCTCTCCCCCGTTAAGGTGGGCTCCGGCTGCCTGTCTGTGTTCCTCCCGTGCCGTGGATGGTGCTATGTGTACACTAGCTTCCCCCACCGCAGTTCAGGATGCCTACCAGACGCTCCACGCTTGATCGGTAGCTCTCACTTCCGCCAGAGCCCGTACAAAAAACTCTGTTCTTAAAGACTGAATCTACAGATTGTGAGTGCAATTGGTTTTTATATTTTAATAAACTTTTACAGTATTACGCTATGTATGTTTTTTTCCCTCTGAGGGTTGTTTTATACTGATGGATATGCATATATGAGGAACCCACTCGGTGGTGAAAGCAGACGATAGCCAGAGGAGGTGGGGGACGGCCCTAAGTGTCCCAACGCGTTGTTAGACCTTTATAGAGGTCTTAGGATCTGGTGAGTCTGTTTCCTGGTGGTGTGGTGGCGGATTGTGATTTTGAGGAAACTGCTGGTCTGAGAAATTATAGTAATCGTGATAGCCAAGCCGCAGGAATATCACTTTTACAGACTGGGACTCATATTTTTGATGACATCAGTATTATTAATGTTGTGTAGGCGCTACCTTCTCTTGAACAAGGCATCCTATATATACACAGAGTCCCCAGTCTGCTTTGATGCACTTCACATGCTCCGTAATGTGCATGGACATTGAAACTTTAATATGAAGCATATTAACATGCATTTCTATCCTCTGCATTACCACATGACAAGTTGCATGTTTACAGATGACACACTCATCTCTTGTGTTTCTGGCCTATTTGCCTATTTGCAACTGAAAATAAGTTGATTTTCAAGAGTACAAAGGCACAAGGAGAGTGACAAAACATATGTGGGGAAATGCATTGGCATGTGCATGAGCCCTCTGATCCTTCCCTTCCTTCCCTCTGATACAGCTCAGCCATCTGTACATACTGTATATAGCACACAAAATGCAAACACACATAAACACACTATGTAAAGATGTGTGCATCTGATAGCTGTGCATTTGACCAGATTTAGATATAGGTAGTTGTGAAGGCTTGCTGTGAAGGCCCATGCACAGATGGATGGAGGCATGTTGCCTGAGACTGTGCAGGCTAATGATGTGTTCTGTTGCAATGCGGGGGATGGAGGGCCGATGGAGCAGTGCAGATGTGATGTTACACAGCAGGTGAGGCAAGCAGGTAGAACAAAGCTATCGGTCATTACTCGGTCAAGTTGATCTGCCTGGCGCATCGCTGGCCAGGAGGTGGTCAGGGGTGGGGGCTGCTGTACCACACCGGAATATCGGGCAGATGCAGTAATTATCAGCCACCTCAGCTCACTTTAATCTAGCATGTATATGAGCCTTAAAGAGACTCCGTAACAAAAATTACATCCTGTTTTTTATCATCCTACAAGTTCCAAAAGCTATTCTAATGTGTTCTGGTTTACTGCAGCACGTTCTACTATCACCATCTCTGTATTAAATCAACTTATCTCTCTCTTGTCAGACTTATCAGCCTGTGTCTGGAAGGCTGCCAAGTTCTTCAGTGTTGTGGTTCTGTGATGCATTTCCCCCCTCCTGGCCCCTCTATGCACACTGCCTGTGTATAATGATCTCTTGAGATACAAAAGGAAGGGTGTATACAGCCTGCTTGTGTATGAATGTATTTTCTATGTGTGGACATACTGTACATCAACCTACTTCCTGTTTTGGTGGCCATTTTGTTTGTTTATAAACAAACTTTTTAAAACTGTTTTTAACCACTTTTAATGCGGCGAGGAGCGGCGAAATTGTGACAGAGGGTAATAGGAGATGTCCCCTAACGCACTGGTATGTTTACTTTTGTGCGATTTTAACAATACAGATTCTCTTTAAGTATGACACAGGAATTACATATTTCAGTGCTCGCTGTACTAATCTACCCCCTGCTGCTTCTCCTATGAAGATAAAAAATGGGATCCAGCAGACTGCCACTTAATATTTGTACGGTTAATAGACTACTGTTACATTAGAAATAGATAATAACTTTTAACCACCTTAGCGGTATGGACGAGCTCAGCTCGTCCATTACCGCCAGAGGGTGCCGCTCAGGCCCTGCTGGGCCGATTTTGATACAATACAAAGCAGCACACGCAGCCGGCACTTTGCCAGCCGCGTGTGCTACCTGATCGCCGCCGCAGCGCGGCGATCCGCCGCGTGCAGCGGCGAAAGAGGGTCCCCCCAGCCGCCCCAGCCATGCGCAGCCGGAACAAATAGTTCCGGCCAGCGCTAAGGGCTGGATCGGAGGCGGCTGACGTCAGGACGCCATGGTGACGAGGAAAGCCAAAACAAGGAAAGCTGCTCATTGCAGCCTTCCTTGTTAATTCTGATCGCCGGAGGCGATCGGAATTACGCTTCAGGAGCGCCCTCTAGTGGGCTTTCATGCAGTTCAGTTGGCTGCATGAAATTGTTTTTTTTTTATTAAAAAAAAAACCTCCCGCAGCCGCCCTGGCGATCTCAATAGAACGCCAGGGTGGTTAAAGAGACTCTGAAGCGACATTAAAAATCGCTTTTTACCTTATAATCAACATGGGCACGTCTGCCCCTGCTAAACGTCGCTATCCCGCGGCTGAACAAGGGGTCTTTGCCCCCCAAATCCCCTCCGTTGTTCCCGGGCAGCACTTCCTGTTGAGGCAGGGCCTGCCCTGCCTCTCAGCGCGTCTATCAGCGCTGATCGCCGCCTCTCCCCCGCCCCTCTCAGTTTTCCTTCACTGAGAGGGGTGGGGAGAGGCGGAGATCCACTGCTGATAGACGCGCATGGAGGCAGAGCTACAGCCATTAGCTCTGCCTCCATGAGCAGCAAAATCTACAACCAAGTTGGTCGTGGATTTTGCAGGGGGGGGGGGGGGGATTTAGGGGGTAAAGACCCCTCGTTCAGCCACGGGATAGCGGCGTTTTAGCAGGGGCAAACATGCCCATGTTGATTATAAGTTAAACAGCTATTTTTAATGTCGCTTCAGAGTCTCTTTAACAAGTAAGTATGCCACACTCTGCATATCATAGTGGAATGACTCACTGACAATTGTGGCCTTGCCCTTTTCAACTTACAATCTAATGGGTGAAAAAAAAAAAACAGAATCAGGTGAATTTGTGTACATTGTGTAATAAGAGGATCATATTATAAGTGCAGGTTGTATATTGGATTGTATCTGTGAATAAGAGCAGAGTAGGTAAAGCTAGGCTGTACAGACAGAGCTTTGTTGATGGATGTTAGTATAGCTAGGAGTTAGGATGCGGCTAGTACGACTGACAGAGAGGGGCAGCATTAGAACATTGGTAGGAGAGGTGGATGAGCAGTAGAGTTCATGACAGGGTAGAGCTGAACCAGCTGAATAACTGGTAAATAAGAGATGCAGACTTAATTATAAAGCACATACACCATGCCAGTGAATAGTTCACAGCAGTTCAGTGTATTTTTCTTTTTATCGCATCTAATATGCTTTTCATGCGGAATGTGCTTTGGCTATACATCTCATAATATGTATATGGTTTCCATAGCAACAGATGATCTGTACAACATACAGTATTGTCAAGTGTGCAAAGGAACTTTAAGATGTTTGGTTCTAAGTACTTCTCTTGTGTATGAATAACTGCAGCAAATGCTTGTGTGTTTAATAATATATACAGCATATCTATATATCACGTAATCCGCTTGTGCTGAACTAAGGGATACATAACGTCACATTATTTAGAACTTATCATAAATAGGATTTGTTTTGAGGGCTTATCAACAAACTTAGCAGTCCTTAATAATGCGTAGTGTCAGAAAAGCTCTCCAGCTATAAAACAACTTACTGGAGTAGAAGTATCACTAGCATTTAAAACAGGTGAGCAGGGGCGGCGATGTTAAATACTATTCCTCCTCCAAGTTGTAGCAACTGGGAGAGAAAAGTAATTGGGGGTCAGGCGATCGCCAGAACCCTGAATTACCCTTACGCGCCCTGCACATAATATAACATTACTGCTATGGTGGTGCCTGGTTTCTACACTCACCGCTGAGCGCAGTGCGCCGAAAACCACCTGCTTTCGACATTTGGGCACCATTATAGTTACCTATAGAGATACTGGCTACAGCTGGAAATTTGGGTGTGTGGGCACCTGAAAAAAAATAGCAATAGTGTCAGCAGAGTTCTGCTACAGTTTAGCAGAACTCTGCAAGAAACGCAGTGGGTATGCTCGGTAAAGTAGTTCACCGGTGTTTGGCTGCGCTGTAGCTGAACTCCAGTGCAAAATAGCGGCAGTTGACTTCTGCTACAGTGTAACGGACATCTGCAGGAATAGCAGTGGGCATGCTGGGAAAAGAAGTTCACTGGCGTTTTGCTTCACAATCTCATACCAAGGGTTTCTAAAAAAAATAACGATTTTTAAAGTTATGCTAGGTACACACCATACAATTTTCTGTTAGATTCTTCTGTTAGATTTACCTGCCAGATAGCTTTTTTCCATGTTGTAGGTAAATCTAACAGAAGAATCTAACAGAAAATTGTATGGTGTGTACCTAGCATTAAAGTGAACCTCCAAAAATCTACTCAGCAGAACTGAAAAGGCTTGGTGTTTCTTTAACGGTTTCACAGCATCAGAACTTTGATTTTCTTACCAAAGCCTCATCTTAGCTGCATTTTTAGCTAAGCTCCGCCTCATCAAAGAAAAAAAGCCCGGGCATTTTTCCCCTGATGCTGTGCAAAGCATGATGGGATTTCTGATGTTGTTGTTCTTGTTGCCTAGCAACTGGGAGGGGTGATCAGCACACAGGACAGTTGCAACTGTGTCTCATGCTCCCTGTCATCTCCATTCAACCAAAAAGATGGTTGCCCTATGAAATCAAACATTTGCCTGTTCTTTTAAAACAGGGTGGGTGAGAGATAATATTACCTATCTATTTTAATTAACATAACTAATGTAACTTAATGACAGTATGTTTGTTTAGGCTAAAGTTCCTCTTTAAACTGCAGCAGGAATTAAAACTTCTTTTACATTTACATTACATGACATTTTTTATTAAGTGAAATTCATGTACCATATATACTATACCTTCTACAGCAAAAGCAATGATCAAATGTATAGGCCTGCCCTGCACATCTGTATTGCCTGTATAGTTAGCCCTAGCTGCAGTCTATAAATACAAATCAATGAGCAAGGCCATGACTCACGAGCTGTTATTTTCCATGTCACTTTAATAAATGCCTTCCTCAGGGTTACGTATGATAAATATAGCCTACAGTGCAGGGAAATGAAGGCATTTAATAGTTATGATTGTGCCTGTTATCTGAACATTACATACATTAATCTGACTGCCACTTTGCATGATATCTCTGACAGTGCTGAAAACACAGGCTATTAAATGTAGGGACATCTGTCCATGTCTAGACTTGTAAAGTTGCATCTCATTACAATAATGTCTCCTTCAGCTATCCCATCTAATTATGATAACTTAGGCAATTGCTTCCATTCACCGGTAATGGATACAGGTTTTAGATGAATTACCAACTTTCAGGGAAACTTATTCGCAGTCATATCTGATGATTTGTTTTGTGCCTCTAGGCAGGAGATATGTGCACCTTCAGTATGGCAGTATTGTGTTTTGTGGGCTGAGTGCGCGGATAAGATCTACAAATGCGGCTTCATCTGTCTGCTCCGGGGACCAGTAATTAGCGCACACATTTCATGTTCCTGTGCATTCACCAGACTACATAGATAGGAGGCTGCAGTGTAGAGTTGTCACGTTTTTCTGCGCACACACGCACATACGCACACAGACACAGACACACACACACCTTTTTCTGTAGAAGATATTTTGTCACTTGTACAGAATAACGTCTTCCATTCCAATAAGTGGTGATTAGAACGGGTGAATTCCCTTTCATAAATATTCATATCATTTTTGCCATTATGATTCTGATCGTAATCAAGATTTTGTGAGTGATTTGGTGTAATATTTGCATAATTTTCATTATGGACATGGTAGTAGAAGTAGTGATGAATGAATATGGGCATTTCATTTTGACATATTTTTCAAGAGGCCATATTTTCATACAGATGAGAGTACTGTATTTGCAAACAATATGTCCTGAAAAATACATTTTCCCTAATGCATTGAAGTCAATGGGCTTGAATTTTTTTTTTACACCAATTAAAGTCTATGAGCATGAGAAAACACATTTTCCCCAAATGCATTGAAGTCAGTGGGCACGAGAAAACACATTTTCCGCAAATGCATTGAAGTCTATGGTCATGATGAGAAAACACATTTTCCGCAAATGCATTGAAGTCTATAGTCATGATGAGAAAACATATTTTCCCCAAATTCATTGAACTTCTCATGTTTGCTTTAAAGTGTATCTTGAAAAAATACATTACATTTTTGCTCATTTACAAGTTATAATTAAGGTTAAGTGTGTGGTTAATTTTGCAATAGTTTGAAATCCCGCATTATGATTTTGCAATGTAATTGTACATTTCTCTGTGAAATACTACTATGCAAAATATGAGCTCATCACTATGAGTGATTGAGATCCCTAAGCATTTTTAAAAAATACAGGGACTGTAATCAACTTACTTTAGGCAACAGTTTACCATAGGTAATTGACAATATCATGCAAATATGAATTGTTTAAAGGACCACTATCGTGAAATTTCTAAAAAATAAAACTAAAAAAGATTTATTCTGAAAAGAATGTCAGTAGAAGAGATAGTGAAGGGTTAAGAATTAGTTAAAAAATAAATCACCCTGCTGTTTACACATTCCCGGCAGCATCAATGTGAGAGCTCTTCCGATGGGCAGCTCCTATCTGCCTTGCTAACATCACAGGAGGAGACAGATTTACTGCTTGAAATGCCGTTAGCAGCCAGCAGTACAGTCTAATAATCTTAGCCAGGCAGATAGGAGCTGTCCTTCAGAAGAACTCTCACATTCACTCTGCCGTAAATGTGTAAACAGCAGGGTGGTTTATTTTTTAACTAATTCTTAACCCTTCACTATCCCTTTTACTAGCATTCTTTCCAGGATAAACCTTTTTTAGTTTTAGTTTTTTTGAAATTTCTCGATAGTGGTCCTTTAACCTCCTTGGCGGTAACCCCGAACGTAGTTCGGGGTAAGCCGCCGGAGGGTGCCGCTCAGGCCCTGCCGATTTGTTTAATTTTTTTTTTGCTGGACGCAGCTAGCACTTTGCTAGCTGCGCCAGCACCCCGATCGCCGCCGCCGCGCGCCCGATCGCCGCTATCCGGTGCGGCCCCCCCCCCCCAGACCCCGTGCGCTGCCTGGCCAATCAGTGCCAGGCAGCGCCGAGGGGTGGCCCGGGACTCCCAATGATGTCCCGACGTCAGTGACGTCGGTGACGTCATCCCCCCCGTCGCCATGGCGACGGGGGAAGCCCTCCAGGAAATCCCGTTCTTTGAACGGGATTTCCTGATCGGAGATCGCCGAAGGCGATCGAAGAGGGCGTGGGGATGCCGCTGAGCAGCGGCTATCATGTAGCCAGCCCTGGGCTCGCTACATGATATAGAAATTTTTTTTTTTAAAAAAACTGCTGCGCTCCCTCCTGGCGGATTTTTTTATACCGCCAGGAGGGTTAAATGTCATGCTGAAAATGTGCACTGTTTCCAAAATACAAAGAGACAGACATCTGTACTTCCTAAGAATCCAATACTTAGTATATGCAGTATTAGTGGCGCTGTACAAAGTAAGAAACAAACTTGGAGTACATAATAATGCAGACAATGGTATAGACCAATATACAAAATACAGAATTGGTACAAAATAGAGAATTGGTCATTACAGTGACAAAAGTAACCTAAATAAAATGTGTAACGAATTCCACGGCACAAAGTGTCAGAAAACCCTGCCCTTACAAGCACCCAATCTAAAGGAATTGGGAAGGGGGACAAGTAGTGGGATAGTATAAAGTATCAAGGGGGGTGGCCTAAGGTAGAGAATATGCTTGTCAGAAAAAGTAAGTTTTGAGGGAGCATTTAAAGATATCAAAGTTTGGAGAGTGATGAATGTGCTTTGGAAGGGCATTCCAGAGTAGGGATGAACCACAAGCGAAATGTTTCACCCTGTGGTGCCAGGCATAGGTGCCCGCAGTATAGGTTAGCCAGCTATAGGCCCCCAGTATAGATAGCCAGGCATAGTTGCCCCCAGTATAGGTTAGCTACATATATGCCTCCAGTATAGGGTAGCCCGTATAGTTGCCACCAGTATAGGTTAGATAGGTAGGTGCCTCCAATATAGGTAGTTAGCATAGTTGCCACCAGTATAGGTTATATAGGTAGGTTCCCCCAGTATAGGTTAGATAGGTAGGTGCCTCCAATATAGGTAGTCAGTATAGTTGCCCCCATTATAGGTTAGATAGATAGGTGCCCCAGTATAGGTTATATAGGTAGGTGCCTACAATGGGCTTGATTCACAAAGCGGTGCTAACTGTTAGCACGCCTGTGAAAACCCCCTTAGCAAGTCTAAACAAGCTTTTCGCGCATAAAACTTTACGCGCGCAAAACTTTATGCGCATAAAACTTTACGCGCGTACTGCACAGAGCGCAGGGCGCTCCGCGCGAAGTGCCCATTAAAGCCTATGGGACTTAGCGTGAGTAAAACTTTGCGCGCGTAAAACTTTGCGCGCGCAAAGTTAGCGCGCGATCTGATTGAGAAATCCGGTGCTAACCTACTTAGCACCCTGGTTAGCGCGTCTAAAGACTTTAGACGTGCTAAGTAGGTTAGCACCGCTTTGTGAATCAAGCCCAATATAGGTAGCCAGTACAGTTGCCCCCAGTATAGGTTAGATAGGTAGGTGCCACCAGTATAGGTTAGCTAGGTAGGTGCCACCAGTATAGTTTAGCTAGGTAGGTGCCTCCAATATAGATAGCCAGTATAGGTGCCCTCAGTATAGGTTAGATAGGTAGGTGCCCACAGTAAAGGTTAGATAGGTAGGTACCCTGAGTAAAGGTTAGATATATAGGTGCCTTGCAGTGGCCGGGGTAGTGGGTATAGCATACTTATAACTCACCTTTCTCCGTTGATCCCTGCAACCTCTATCTCCTTCCTGTCCCAGGGGTCTGTCACATTGGTAACAGCACCCCCTGTGATGACATGCGGTCATGTCATCACAGGGAGGCGCTGTTACCAATGCGATGGACGTCTGGCCTGGGAGAGGAAGGAGATGGAGGATGCCCGCTCCCCCCGCTGCTGCGCCTCCTCTCCTGTCGCTCAATCCGGCATCCCGGGCGATTGCACTATATGCACGTCCATAGAAACGGGGCTGATTATAAGAGAATGTATCAACATTTTAGTTCTGTCCTGAGTGAGAAAAGGTTGGATGTGAGATATGTTTAATAAGTATATGGCTCATCAGAAGGCTAGCTCTGCAAGTCAAGACTCTTCGCTTTACCTACTGATCAAGAAGAAAAGTCACTGGTGAAGTGCACATTTTGAACAGAGAAGGAAACTGTAAAAGCAATCCTTAGAGGCTAAGTGTACCCAAGGCGACATGTGACATACTGAGATAAACATGTGTATGTACAGTGCCAAACATATTAATAACCAGGCTGTTTTACTTGCTTTATTCTGCTGCCTGAATGAGTTAATTTTCAGACATGGAAGTGACAGCTTCTGTCTTGTTGGTATCTTGTCGGGAATATAGTAATCCCCACTGTTAAACAAATTAGAGCCATAAAGGTTTCTTGGCCTAATACAACTTCTGAAAGCATTTAGAGATAAAATAAATGAACTATTGACCTTTTTCTAACTCTGGGGCACTTATTAGGCTGGCTCTGAGCAGAGGCAACAAAACAATTAATCTAGTATGTAAATGTTTAAATATAAAATAAAACCATGGATTATCTAAAAAAAGTCATTTTTAGGAGTAGGAGGATAAATACAATTGTTTATATTATCAGTTTATTCTCACCTCGGGTTCCCTTTAAACAGGTGAGAGGGCATTCGGCACTATTTGCCATCAACACACAATGCTCTTTTATCATTTGTGCCTAGACTTTTAAGCCCAATCTACACGATACGATTCTTTGTGCGATTTGATTACAATTCTATTTACATTCCGATTAAATCCGACATGTCCGATTGGGATTCGATTCAATCCGATTTGCCATTGTTTTGCAATGGCAAATCGAATTGAATCGAATCGAATCCCAATCGGACATGTCGCATTTAATCGAATCTTAAATAGAATCGTAATCGAATCGCACAAAGAATCGTATCGTGTAGATTGGGCTTAAGAGATAGTACACACTTTCAGCTAGGCACATAAACAATCAAATTCTGCAAAATAGTGTCAGTTTGCTAGACTGTTGGCTGATGTGATTCGATTACCAGTCATATTCTAAGGGTTCATACACACTGTATCTGATTTTGACGGTGTTCATGCAATGCAAGAGGGCACATTGTATGCATCCATTACATTATATGTGGCCATGCATGTTTTAGTAGTGCACCCAAGAGCACCTGCTATGCGTCAAACAGTGTTTACAAGAGAGGCTGTCACGTTGTCAGGCAAAGTACAGTAATAGAGACATCATTTATACATTTCTACTGCTGCAGTACTGCTATTGTAAAATAACCACAGAGCTGTGCAGCAATTCTATGCTTGCCAACTGCTGAAAGATGTGCAGCCTTCCTGATCCTGACATCTGGCTCGTGTAAATTGTGATGTTACTTCTAGAGCCATAGGGAAAGTGACATGTCATTCAGTAGCTTTTACTGAGCTGCGGAACACATCTCTTTACAAATGTCACAAGTGATATTTTTGCATGGCACTATGGCAACGGTACCACCATGCCCTCCTTCCCACCGTCTGAGGAAAGAAATTCAGCTTACCTGATGCTATGTATTGCCTTTATGCATCTTGCATTAAAGAAAAATAACAGTGCTGATTGGGGGGGGGGGGGGGGGGGGGGGCAAGCATAGTAATGTACTGGACTTCATAAACAGCTGGTGTGATGTCACTCAGCCTGGGTTTATATATACAGTATATATTTTTTCATGGCTATCTATAGCCATCATGCAACATCAGGGGTGGGGGTAAGACCTAAACTAGCCTAATTTTGTATTTGTGTATGTGTTTTATTTTTCCCTAGTCTCTGGAGGCATCATATATTGGCACAGGAATTCAGCATCAGAACTGGAGGAGTACAGCAGCATTACACCACGCAGAGCGCACAGCAGACGCATTCTGTAGTGTGTCCCCTTCAAACCTTTCTCAGTGGAAGTTCAGATAGTAACCTTACTACAGGAAGTGACATTACAGATCATATAGACTAGAGTTTATTAATAGGGCTGCCGTAGAGAGCAGTGGAGAGCGTATTGTCAGCGTTACTTGCTGGTGTGCACTCTGTATATAAGTACGCCTCTAAGCTGGCTCATTCACCCTGCACAATCCTTATTCTTTTGATGGTACGGCCACAGTAGGGCTCTGCAGTGCGACTTAATGGATGCATTGTGCAGCGTAAAGTCGCATTGCAATTGATAACCCTATGCAATGTTCATAGTGCTGTCGGTGTGTTGCGATCTAGCAGAATGCGGTATCCCAACACACTGCACTCAGTGCATTATGTTACTGTAAAATCCACACATGTAGGCTCATAGTGCTCAGTTGCTCTGCCAAATAGCTCTGCATTTCAACTCACTGGCCAGATAATTCTATGGGCCACTTCACAGTACTGCATTGTAACTGATCCTGTTATTCTAACTCGCTGCATACAAGCTTTGTATGTAAGTCTATGTCCAGTCTCTATTGCAGTTCATAGTCATTATAACACATTATAACATGCGTGTTATGCAAGTGAACACTGTGAATATAGCCTAACTCATATTCCACTATTAATACTAAACCGTACCTTGTCATATTTGCACTATCCACAGAAAGTCATATAATACTAATCCATGTATAGTTTAACGATTGGTGTCAGCAACACAGATTTTTCTGATTATTGGGGTTCTGCCGTATCACCAATAATACAGATGCTATACCTGATTATGTGGTGATCTGCAGAATCACCAATAATACTAGTATAGCTAGACACAGGACAACCAATGTGGAATTGTGTTTTGGTGCAACAGTAATGAAGAGAGGAGATCTCCCGTGAAGCGGGAGATTCAGACAATACTGCAGCCAGGAATCCCCTGAGGGGCAGGGAATTCAGACTGCACTGCAGCCAGTGGCACCTGAGGAGCAGGAACCACTGACTGTACTACAAGGATAACCACCTGAGGAGCAGGTGATTAGGACCACACTACAGCCAAGGATCCCCTGAGGAGCAGGGGATTCAGACTGTACTGCAGCCAGTGGACACCTGAGGAGCAGGGACCACTGACTAAGCTACTGTAACGATCGGTGTAACACAGAGAGGGTCTGATAACCGGTGAACTGCAGTCTCACCAGGAATACAGAATATACCCGATTATTGGCGATCTGCAGTATCACCGATAATCAGATATATCTACTAACATCTGGACACCAGGGAGAACAAGTGAGTGTTAATGCAACAGTATAATTTGAGTACTTCTCCAGGAGTATGTTCCTTCCTATGGCCTAGACTCTCCAGGAGGGAGGAGCTAGGCTGTGGATAGGAAGGTCAGAGCGTGAGTGACACCCGAGAGGAAGGGTGTCACTAACAGGTCTGGGAACTGCCTCTAACAGTAAGGCCAGTTCTCGAGGTCGGCTAGCCAGGTCGTTAACACACAGACAGATAAGGTACAGAATCGGGATGCAAATACAGAGTCCAGGAACGAGCAGAGTCTGGCAACAGGATAACAGAAATAGCACAGTACAGAATCAGGATGCAAATACAGAGTCCAGGAACGAGCAGGGTTTGGCAACAGGATATCAGAAATAGCAAGGTACAAGATCAGAGTTCAGAGGGATAGTCAGACAGGCGGAAAGTCATAACAAATAATACAATGCAATGTTCCTAACGCTAAGGTGTGAACGCCTTGATGTCAACACCTTTGGAAACTATGCTAGAACACAGATACAAACAAGATCTGAGTGCTACCACGTTGTGATCGCAATGACAGACAACCAGAGAATGCCCAGCACCCAGTATATATATAGCAAGGTACTCTCCAGCACCTCCCTAAGTGCTGGACCAATGGCAAGTGGTGAAAATGTCAGCTGACCGGCCTGGTCAGCTGACCCTTTTCTGGCTGTTATATAAGCTCTGCCTCTGAGCGCGCGCGCGTCCTTCTGAATCTGTGTGGACTAGCAGTCCCAGCCACACCAGACATGTCTTGCAATGTGACTCTTGATTTAATCGCGGGGACCGCTGCCCCGCTCTCTAAGGGAGCGGCGGTTTCCCTGCGTCCGGCCGCACTGTCAGTAGCTCTGCCATCCGTGCAATCTGCCTCCTCCAACGCGGACTCCACCGCTCTGCCCATGCGGCATGCGGCGGTTTCTCCGCGTTGTGCCACCATGTTGGACGCGGAAACAGCCGCCTCACTCTGAGCCCTTGCGGCGGCTTTTCAGCGTTTCCTCACAGCTACAAGGATGATCACCCGAGAAGTGGGTGATTAAGACTCTAGTGCAGCAAGCAGACACTTGAGGAGCAAGTGTTGCAGACAGTACTACAGAGACTGATCACCTAAGGAGTAGATGACAGCTCTTAGAAATTCCTCACTATTGGCTAGACCCACTAGTGGGAATAGGAAGGTCAGACAAGCAGGGTCAGCAACGTACGGACAGATAAGGTACAAAGATGGAAGGCTGATTCAGAGTAAGGTACAGGCAGTGTCGGCAACAGTAATCAGACAGGCAGAAGTACCGAATCAGCAAACAGGAGAATAGTCAGGAAAGCAGAGGATCATAACAGATAATCAGTAGCAATATAGCAATATCCTAGTCTAGGTGTGAAGTCCTTGGTTTTAACACCTGGGATCTAGACTAAAGCATATTACACAAATATCACAATGCAATTAGTACTTTAAGCTATCAACGGAAACTGGCTAAGTGTGAATTCCCAGCTCCAGCTGGTTCTAACACACTGTGAGATCTGACTAAGGTCTGAGCGCTAGCACGATAGCGTTTGCAACAGCAGACAACCAGCAACTGACAGGCAGGTCCTATATATACTGCTCCACAGCGCCGCCCCAGTCACTCAGCCAATCCGGAGCACAGCTGGAGTCAGCTGACCGGCTGATCAGCTGACTCCCCTTTTACTTGCATAAAGGTCCTGTCGCCTGGCGCGCGTGCGCGCGTAGCTCTCAATCTATGTGCACCAGAAGGACCAGGCAACAAAGCAGCATGTAGCTGCGTGGCAGAAGCCGCCAGCTGATACGCGGAGATAGCCGCCATGCCGCTTGCCCATGCGGCGGTATCTCCGCTAACCTTTACATATAGCTTAAGAAGTTATGCATATCCATGAGTGCTCCTTGAAGGCTGAGTTATTAAAACCAGCATGGGAAATCATGGAAAATGACCTGCGATTCCACTCTCGGAATTTTATTAATTTGTCAGTTTTAAATGATATGCATAACAGCTTTGTTCTTACCATGTTTAAAATATCAGTGTAGTATTGGCAGAGCGTGAGCTTTTCATGTTCGCTTCTACGGTAATGTATAGAATAAACGCTGAGAATTTGCTTGATGATCTGCACCTGCTGCCCATTATAAGGTAAAAGAATATTTTCAGTATGCGGTCTCTATTGGCTGTAACTGCTATCTGGGTAGGAGCACTTCAGCAAGCAGCAAGCAGGAGAACTCAGGCTATTGATGTTTTATTCTAAGGAATGCATACATTAGGCTTCTCGCAGTGGGGCTTATTTAGATTTAAAAAAAAAGCCAGACAGTAACATTGGAAGTGTTTTCCTTATGTATTTAGATGAGCTTTATGGCTGCCGGATGATGCATTGTCAATCACAGAAAAGCTTGGTGTGTCTGATTCATGCCTTATTTAAAGCTCTGGGCAGCCATAATTAATTAATGAAAATGTAGCACTTCAGAAAAAGTATAACTACAAAAAGTTATGGTAGCCTCTGTATGCCTTCCTTCCTTGCCTCTAGGGTGAAACACACTCTACAGCTTCTTTTTGTGTATAAAACAAATGTATTCGGAAAACTAGAAGGTATGTACAGCATATACATAGCAACAGTGCAGACATAAAGGATACTTCATGAAACACAACAGAAAATATGCTGCGTAGAATACCCAGGGTAGTCAACTGGTACATTGTAGTAGCTTATAATAAACATAAGATACAGTTGAGTATAACTAGCTAGAAAAACAATCAAAATAAAGCAAAAATATGAATGGTCAATGAGATGCAAATAATTCCGTTTTGATACGGGGTTATGCAAATTCTCTATGCAAATATATGCAAATTAAGAACTTAATACCCCTCAATTGAAGGGTTAAAAATAGGCACACGCACACACAATCATTTTGGCTAAATGTATGTTGATTAAATGTCCTATTTGCACTAATCAGTGCACTAATAAGACATTTTAAAGCAGCCATTTTGCGGTAAATGGTTAACCCTTTAAAAGCCAATTTATTTAGAGCAGGGGTCCCCAAACGGTTTGGGTCGAGGGCCGGGTCAACATACTTCAGACTGCTGGGGGGCCGGAGTATACATAAAGTGTTGTAGAAGTCTGTGCACCAGACAGTGAAGCATACCCAGGTGACAACCTGCAGTCCAATTGGACAACAGTGTCACCTGATGTGGAATTTGATTGGAAACCTAGCGAATTACTGCTTTCTGGCTTCATTCTATATGCAGACCACCAATATTTAAAGATGTAGCTGACCGCATCTATAATACAATTTGTGTGTGGGGGGCCGGTAAAAAAGCCTCAGGGGGCCACATTCGGCCCGTGGGCCTTAGTTTGAGGACCACTGATTTAGAGGCTTGCAAGTGCTCCAGGCCAATTTATTTTAGCATTTTTTAAAATTTATTTTGTTACATTTCCCTACTAATAATTAGTACCGTATTTTCCGGCGTATAAGACGACTGGGCATATAAGACGACTGGGCATATAAGATGACCCCCAACTTTTCCAGTTAAAATAGAGTCTGGGATATACCCGCCGTATAAGACTTCCACTCTTTCAAACGCACACCAAATACATTTTTTTAAAAAGTATATAGGTATTGACTGGTTGGATTGGTCAACTCTCCCCCTCCCTAAGTGGTCAGCTCTCCTTGTCTACCTGTTTATCAGAGTGGTATGGAAGTATAGATAGCGATGTGGCCATAAAACATGTCTCTTTCACCCTTCTGGCCCACCCTTGTATCCTGTTTACCTCCTTCTCTGCCTCTCAGATCTCGCACCTGTGCGCCTGCGCCGCTTTACTACAGTCCTCAGCAACGAGATCTGAGAGGCGGTAACAGGATAGGGCTTTTCTGCCAGAATATACACTCACCTAAAGCATTATTAGGAACACCTTTTCAATTTCTCATTAATGCAGTCATCTAATCAACCAATCACATGGCAGTTGCTTCAATGCATTTAGGGGTGTGGTCCTGGTCAAGACAATCTCCTGGACTCCAAACTGAATGTCAGAATGGTAAAGAAAGGTGATTTAAGAAATTTTGAGCGTGGCATGGTTGTTGGTGGCAGACGGGTCGGTCTGAGTATTTCACAATCTGCTCAGTTACTGGGATTTTCACGCTCAACCCTAGAAATGGTTGTGCGTGAAAATCCCAGTAACTGAACAGATTGTGAAATGCTCAGACCGGCCCGTCTGGCACCAACAACCATGCAATGGTGTGAAAAGGGAAAAACATCCAGTATGTGGCAGCCCTGTGAGCGAAAATGCCTTGTTGATGCTAGAGGTCAGAGGACCCCCTGCTGGTCATATAGCCCTTGTCTATATGCAACTGAAGCCCTCTCCTACTAATTGGCTGACTTGCTCAGCTTTTGCTTGATTATCACTGCAAGCTAGGTGTATTATGTGTGCACTTCTCATTGGCTTATAAGCAGCCTGCAGGCTTTATAAAGCAGCAGAGAACTGTTTGGGAGTGAGGTTCTCCAATTGTGTGTTTGGTAAGTTTTAGAGCAGTAGGAGACAGGCCTTGGATGTGGCAGCTCCAAGGTCTTGGCTGCGCTCACATATGGTGTCAGATGCTGGTTCTGGGGCCCCGGGCAGTGAGAGTTCCCGGGGCCCCAGGCTGGCTCATGCACCATTGTTTTTAGTCAGAGGAGAATGGGCCGACTGATTCAAGCTGTTAGAAGAGCAACGTTGACTGACATAACCACTCGTTACAACCGAGGTATGCAGCAAAGCATTTGTAAAGCCACAACACATACAACCTTGAGGCGGATGGGTTACAACAGCAGAAGACCCCACCGGGTACCATCTCCACTACAAATAGGAAAAAGAAGCTACAATTTCACCAGAATTGGACAGTTGAAGACTGGAAAAATGTTGCCTGATCTGACGAGTCTCGATAGAGTCAGAATTTGGCCTAAACAGAATGAGAACATGGATCCATCATGCCTTGTTACCACTGTGCAGGCTGGTGGTGGTGTAATGGTGTGGGGGATGTTTTTATGTCACACTTTAGGCCCCTTAGTGCCAATTGGGCATTGTTTAAATGCCACGGGCTACCTGAGGGCTGCCTTGGGGCTGGATTCATGAGTAATTCAGAACCTCAGTGTCGATGAAACTCTCAGTGACTGTGTTCTACTGTATTTTGGAATTGTAGTGAGATCTGCAATTTAATACCCTGGGGACTAAGATCTTCTTAACTGTACTGTCAAACAAAGGAAAATTAAATCTGCCATTCATTGTAGGGATTTTGACAGGGGAACTCAAGTCTGCCTTGCTGTACTAGTAAGAACTTCAAGGGAGCAACTTAATTTTCAAATTGTTCTGCAATAAACTATTCTCTTTTATTAATTTCCTTACACACAGACACATCAAGAAGCCAGAGTTAATCAATTACTTTGTGCTGCCTGCCAAAACCTGGTTAGAAGCAACATTTGACTATGACCTGTGTTGGCCTAGCCCATAGTCCCCAACAGTCCCGATTTGGGCGGGACTATCCCGGGCTCCGCCCCCTCATCCCGGATCCCGCCCACTCCTCCTTAAGTCCCGTTTTAGCAGATACACTTAGTGCCCTTCAGATAATTACATTGCTCTGCCTCAATCCCCATAACTGCTGTCTCTCTTCCTGCTCTGCAGACAGCCTTATGATCACACACACACACTTGTGGCTTGCTTGAAGCTAATTGGCTGTGTGGACTGACACTGAGCTCCGTCTAGCTCCGCCCCTTTTTTCAGAGACCCAGCAGAGCACATGATGCAGACAGAGAGAGGAAGCAGGAAGCTGAAACCTGCTGGAGGAGGCAAGTGAATCAATGCAGCTGCCTGGCATGGTCCTTGTCACAGTGATTGCACAGTGCAGGAGAGACCCTGCAGAACTTATTACACCCTGCAGTTCCTTGCTACACAACTGATAAGTGCTCTGACCCCTGCCTCATGTGTGTGGCTGTGTCCCTCTCAGTGTCCTCTCCCTGCCATGCTGTGTGTCCACCAATCCAGTGTCCCCTGCCATGCTGTGTGTCCCTCTCCAGTGTCCCCTGCCATGCTGTGTGTCCCCCACTCCTGTGCCCCCTGCCATGCTGTGAGTCCCCCTCTCCAGTGCCACCTGCCATGCTGTGAGTCCCCCTCTTCAGTGTCCCCTGCCATGCTGTGTGTCCCCCTCTCCAGTGTCCCCTGCCATGCTGTGAGTCCCCCTCTCCAGTGTCCCCTGCCCTGCTGTGTTTCCTCCTCTTCAGTGTCCTCTGCCATTCTGTGTGTCCCCATCTCCAATGTCCCCTGCCATGCTGTGTGTCCCCCTCTCCAGTGTCCCCTGCCCTGCTGTCTCCCTCTCCAGTGTCCCCTACACTGCCCTGTGTCCCCCTCTCCAGTGTCCCCTGCCATGCTGTGTGTCCCCATCTCCAGTGTTCCCTGCCCTGCTGTGTCTTCCTCTCTAGTGTCCCCTGCCATGCTGTGTGTCCCCATCTCCAGTGTCCCCTGCCATGCTGCGTGTCCTCATCTCCAGTGTCCCCTCCCTGCCATGCTGTGTGTCCCCATCTCCAGTGTCCCCTGCCCTGCTGTTTCTTCCTCTCCAGTGTCCCCTGCCCTGCTGTGTCTTCCTCTCCAGTGTCCCCTGCCATGCTGTGTGTCCCCCTCTCCAGTGCCCCCTGCCATGCTGTGAGTCCCCCTCTCCAGTGCCACCTGCCATGCTGTGAGTCCCCCTCTTCAGTGTCCCCTGCCATGCTGTGTGTCCCCCTCTCCAGTGTCCCCTGCCATGCTGTGTGTCCCCCTCTCCAGTGTCCCCTGCCATGCTGTGAGTCCCCCTCTCCAGTGTCCACTGCCCTGCTGTGTTTCCTCCTCTTCAGTGTCTCCTGCCCTGCCATGCTGTGTGTCCCCATCTCCAGTGTCCCCTGCCCTGCTGTGTCTTCCTCTCCAGTGTCCCCTGCCCTGCCATGCTTTGTGTCCCCCTCTCCAGTGTCCCCTGCCATGCTGTGTGTCCCCCTCTCTAGTGTCCCCTGCCCTGCTGTGTCTTCCTCTCCAGTGTCCCCTGCCCTGCTGTGTCTTCCTCTCCAGTGTCCCCTGCCCTGCTGTATCTTCCTCTCCAGTGTCCCCTGCCATGCTGTGTCCCCATCTCCAGTGTCCCCTGCCATGCTGTGTGTCCCCATCTCCAGTGTCCCCTGCCCTGCCATGCTGTGTGTCCCCATCTCCAGTGACCCCTGCCCTGCTGTGTCTTCCTCTCCAGTGTCCCCTGCCCTGCTGTGTGCCCCCCTCTCCAGTGTCCCCTGCCATGCTGTGTGTCCCCTGCCATGCTGTGTGTCCCCCTCTCCAGTGTCCCCTGCCCTGCTGTGTGTCCCCCTCTCCAGTGTCCCCTGCCATGCTGTGTGTCCCCTGCCATGCTGTGTGTCCCCCTCTCCAGTGTCCCCTGCCCTGCTGTGTGTCCCCCTCTCCAGTGTCCCCTGCCATGCTGTGTGTCCCTCTCTCCCATATCTTCCAACTGTCCATCTTTGGGAGCCCTGTCGCTCTTTCCTCCTCATTTGTCCCTCTCACAGAACTGATGAACAGACCTACTGAAAAATGTGTTAAATTGAATCTAAACTTTATACTCATCCTTTAAACTCATATATTTCTTATTTCCATGTGTTATGAAGGAAAATGAACCAGGATAGAAAGGACCAGTGTAGTTTAAATTATAAAATGACATACTTTTCTTACGAAATCTTTATGGTATGCGTGACTAGGGGTGTGAAGGGGGCGTGATTAGGAGTGTGGTAGGGGTGTGGCTTAAGTGTCCCTCTTTCTCATCTCAAAATGTTGGGAGGTATGCTAGCCATAGGGACAAAAAAGTAATGGCCTCAGTTCTGGCAGCTATGTGAGGTAAATATTTTTTTGTAGGTAAAATACCTCATGCGGTATTTTCCTCTTTTTTTTAGCAATTCTGAAAGATTTTTCAGTATTTCCGAACATGTGGTAAAAAACTTACGGTATTTCAACGGAATCCGGATCCGAATCTAAAAAGGTTCTCGAATATCTCGAACCTTTCGAATCCCGAATCTAACGAATCCTGCAAATAAAAATTGTGCAATCCGTGGTATAGTTGCCCGTAGTATAGGTACCCAGGCATAGGTAGCGAGGTAAAGGTGCCTTCAGTATAGCTAGCTAGGTATGGGTGCCTTCAATATTGGTAGCTTTCAGTATAGGTAGCAAGGTATAGGGGCCTGCAGTATAGGTAGCAAGGTATATGGGCCTTCAGTATAGGTAGCAGGGTTTATGGGCCTTCAGTATAGGTAGCAGGGTATATGGGCCTTCAGTATAGGTGTCAGGGAATATGGGCCTTCAGTATAGGTAGCAGGGTATATGGGCCTTCAGTATAGTTAGCAGGGTATATGGGCCTTCCGTATAGGTAGCAGGGTATATGGGCCTTCAGTATAGGTAGCAGGATATATGGGCCTTCAGTATAGGTAGCAGCGTATATGTGCCTTCAGTATAGGTAGGTAGCAGGGTATAGAGGCCTTCAGTATCGGTAGCAAGGTACATGTGCCTTCAGTATCGGTAGCAAGGTATAGGGGCCTTCAGTATAGGTAGCACAGTACATGTGCTTTCAGTATTGGTAGGTAACTAGGTATAGGGGCCTTCAGTATAGGTAGCAGGGTATATGTGCCTTCAGTATAGGTAGCAGGGTATATGTGCCTTCAGTATAGGTAGGTAGCTAGGTATAGGGGCCTTCAGTATAGGTAGTAAGGTACATGTGCCTTCAGTGTAGGTAGGTAGGTAGGTAAAGGGACCTTCAGTATAGGTAGCAGGGTATAGGGCCTTAAGTATAGGTAGGTATGTAGGTAGGTAGGTATAGGGGCCTTTAGGTAGGTAGGTAGGTAAAGGGACCTTCAGTATAGGTAGCAGGGTATAGGGCCTTAAGTATAGGTAGGTATGTAGGTAGACAGGTATAGGTGCCTTTAGGTAGGTAGGTACGTATAGGGGGCCTGTAGGTAGGTAGGTAGGTAGGTAGGTATTGAGGCCTGTAGGTAGGTATAGTGGCCTGTAGGTAGGTAGGTATAGGGGCCTTTAGGTAGGTAGGTAGGTATAGGGGCCTTTAGGTAGGTAGGTAGGTACGTATAGGGGGCCTTTAGGTAGGTATAGGGGGCCTTTAGGTAGGTGGGTATAGCGGCCTGTAGGTAGGTAGGTAGGTAGGTAGGTAGGTATAGCGGCCTGTAGGTAGGTAGGTAAGGATAGTGGCCGGTAGGTAGGTAGGTATAGTGGCCTGTAGGTAGGTATAGTTGCCTGTAGGTAGGTAGGTATAGTGTCCGGTAGGTAGGTAGGTATAGGTGCCTTTAGGTAGGTAGGTATGTATAGGGGGCCTGTAGGTAGGTGGGTAGGTAGGTAGGTATTGAGGCCTGTAGGTAGGTATAGTGGCCTGTAGGTAGGTAGGTAGGTATATGGGCCTTTAGGTAGGTAGGTAGGTAGGTAGGTATAGGGGCCTTTAGGTAGGTAGGTATAGGGGCCTTTAGGTAGGTATAGGGGCCTTTAGGTAGGCAGGTAGGTACGTATAGGGGGCCTTTAGGTAGGTATAGGGGGCCTTTAGGTAGGTATAGGGGCCTGTAGGTAGGTATAGGGGCCTGTAGGTAAGTAGGTATAGCGGCCTGTAGGTAGGTAGGTATAGCGGCCTGTAGGTAGGTAGGGATAGTGTTAGGTAGGTAGGTAGGTAGGTAGATAGAACCCCCCTCCCCCACCAACCCCCCCACGGCCCCCTCCGTCCCCCGTGCCTCCTCCGCTCACCCCTGCATAATAATCTACTCACCTTTCCCGTGGAGCGCAGAGCGGCAGACCACTTTGTTACTTCCTTGTTCCCTCTAGTAGCCGGACCGGCTCTACTAGGGGGAACCAGGAAGTCGGCGAGAGGTCTGCCGCTCTGCGCTCCGCTATGGATAGGTGAGTGGATGGTAACTATGCGGGCAGGGGGGGCGAGCGGAGGAGGCGCGGGGGGGGGGGGGGTCGGAGGAGGACGAGTGCGAGCGGCGGATGCGTGGCGATGCGGCGTCGGGATTCGGCGAATTCGTATAGTGGAAAATGGCGTCGGGATTCGAATCCACGAATCTCGAATATTTCCTAATATTCGAGGGATTCGTGTATTCGCAGGATTCGTCGTCCCACCCCTAAATAATAGTAGTCTTTAATTGTCTTCCATAAGTTAGGATAGTCTTTGGAAGATGTTTTTTTTTTTTAAGGGGGAAGGAGTATTTGATTATGTAGCAACCTAAGAAAAGTATATTTATGGGCATCCCCTATAAAAAAAAAATCCAGTACATATCTGGAGTTTTATTTCTACTATTCTTTTCTATTACACAGCCTGAATAGGAACTCCACTAAAACAGCAATAGGAACTCCACTAAAAACTGCAAAATACGCACAAATTGACTTTACCTCCAGGTACAGGCAGGTCTTAAACTGATCGGTAAATTATACAATAACATGCCCCCTAATTTCCGTGAGAATAGCCATTTTCGGTAAAATGAATGCAAATTACCTCATAATTTACCGCATGAGGTAAAACATGACTAAAACCTACCAGAATTGCTAAATGTCATTACCTCATGAGGTAAATTACCGTTTATGAGGTAATTGGTTTGAAAAACCCTACCAGAATTGAGGCCAATGTATGGCATCGCGAATGATTACTGTACATTCTTTTTTATTTCTAATACAACTTCTACATGGCTCAAAAAGGGTTACAACAGCAACTACTTCAGATCAGATGAGAAGAAGTCATGCACCATACTAACACCATGTGTTTACTTTTCAAAGCTCAAAATGTAATTCAATATCATGATGATACAATACAATACAATACAATAACATTTGTAAAGGGCTTTTCTCCCATAGGACTCAAAGTGCATAGTTGTGTCTCAGATTAATACAGGGTTGCAGGCTGGGTTGTGTTACAGAGGAGACAGTCAGATGTTCATGAATGCCAGACTAAAGAGGTAGGTCTTCAGTTTAGACTTAAATGCTTCCAGGGATGGAGCTGTCCTGAATGGGTGTGGCAGGGAGTTCCAAAGTGTAGGGGCAGCATGACAAAAGGCTCTGTCTCCAAAGGTTTTGACCATGGTGTTATGTCCTTTTGATCTAAGATTGTGGGGGGTGTGATGCAGTTGCAACAAGTCCTTCAGGTATCCAGGGCCCAGATTGTGCAAGGATTTGAATGTCAGTAAGCCAATCTTAAACAGAATTCTCCATTTTATCGGTAGCCAGTGGAGTGAGCTCAGGGTTGGTGTTATGTGGCAATGGCGGGGTTGGCTCATTAACAGCCTTGCGGCGGCATTCTGTACTAATTGCAGGCGGCGTAAGTCTTTCTTATGCAGGCCTGTGTAGAGAGCGTTGCAGTAGTCTAACCTTGATGTGACGAAGGCATGATGGTATGCGTAAGTATTAGTACACTGCCAGTGAGTTGTGCCGATTGATGGCTCGCCCTGCTGCTCCTCTAATTCCCTGCGGTGTTAAATACTATTACCCCTCCGAGTCATAGCAATTCATAGGGCGAAGTAATTTGGGGTCTGGTGAACCCTGGATGGGGTGGGCACTATATTATTAGTGCTACACCTGCACCCAGTACTTGCTTTGGATGTTATTGCCTAATACCCCTGGAGGCTAAATAATAACCTAAAATAAACATGCAGATAACTAAGGAGGATTTTGATGGCCAAAGCAGACCTTTATTAAAAATAAATAACAAAAATGTAAAATATATAACAACAAGCTAAAACAGTGGTCCTCAAACTAAGGCCCTCGGGCCGAATGCATCCCCCTGAGGTTTTTTTACTCGCCCCCCCAACACAAAATGTATTACTTATAGATGCGGTCAGCTACATCCTTAAATATTGGTGGTCCACATATAGAATAACAGTGCTGGCACCACACATCCACATGGAAGCCTGAAAGCAGTAATTCGCTGGTTTCCAATCAAATTCCACATAAGGTGACACTGCTGTCCAATTGGACTTCAGGTTGTCACCTGGGTATACTTCACTGTCTGCCAAAGACATCATTTTATGTATACTCTGGCCCCCCCAGCAGTCTGAACAATGTTGACCCGGCCCTCGACCCAAAACGTTTGTGTACCCCTGAGCTAAAACATATTTAAATAACCCTCCAAGGGAGAGGCTTTGAAGGCTGCATACACAAAAACAGCAGCACAACTCAACCGCAACCGAAACAGACTCTGGGACAATTGTGTGCAACCAAATATGGACCTCCCTGTCCTTGATCTTCATCCCCAGAGAGAAATCATTCCGAGGCGGATCATCGCACAAAAAAACACTGGACATTACTGGGCCTGAGAAGCCTCTCCCCTGCCCTGCCATAATGACAAAGAAACAAAATACATCACCACGGCTGAACTCTGAAAAAATAAACAGTCCTCAGTGACAAATACCTCTAACAAACAAGAGAAGGTGGGCATGAAATCACTCACCTACAGCACAATGGTGCAACTAAGCCTGTCCCATCCTCTTCCTGTTCCTCCAGCTGACTCCTCTCCCAACTTCCATGCTGAAGCCAGCTAACCCTCTCCTCCTCTAAGCACTCCCTCATTCCATGGAAGACAAAGCCCCATCATGCTGATTCACCCCCCCTCCCCGACATCCTTTGGGGTCGTTTTTGGCTACTCCAGAAGAGTGAACACACGTTTTGCTTAACTGAATACTGAAAAGATGCAGCTGAAGACCTGTCTACCCTAATCTCCTCTTCTAGTCTAGTTAAATCTCCCACTCTATTGCTGAGCAGAAGCTGAAGGGGGTAAGCCAGGCACAAAGATTATAGTAAAACATAGTTCCAATGGCTTTTCTGTACGGCTGCACAGTACCCAGTACAGTTCAATGGGCCTGATTTATGTAACTCCAATAATATAGCTGTGTGCAGTTCGCACACAGCGCATTTTATTTGGTACTTATGTCAGCAAAGTACTGTGCATTGTGCAATCAGGGCAACCAGTGGTACATGGGTAACATGTTATGCAATTATCATAATGTACATTATCATAGTAACGCTCGGGTTACCCGTGTACAACAGATTGCGCATGACACTATTACCAGATCTACATGAATCAGGCCCATTGTTTGATGACATTTCTGGCACAAGGGATTGGTTTGCATCATTTTCACAAATATTTAAATGACTACAATTAATTGAAGTAGAGAGTTTTATTTGTTATTATTGTAGTTATGCTACCATCACTACCAGGGCAAATAGCAAATCTGGGGAATGACAGATGGGCAGATCTGTATGTGTCGATTGATCTGTTGTCTCAGATGGAAGCAGGAAATTTGGGCGCATGAGGCAGGTGGACAAAAAGGGCGCCGCCATTCACTCCCATAATAAATATCGTTTAAATCGGCGCCCAACAGGAAAAAAGGGCGCCGGAGAAAAATAACGTTTTAAAAGCGGCGCCCGGAGACTTTTAATGTTTTATAACTGTTTCTCATGATTACACATTATTTAATGATTTATAATTTTTAAAACATTCTTTTTTAAACGAAAAACAGTACAATATTTTTTAAAACATTACTTTTAAACGAAAAACCGTACTATTTTTTTTTTTCATTTTTAAACGAAAAACCGCACCATATTTTTTTAAAACGTTATTAATGCTTATCACAGTGGGGTCTTAGGTTTAGGCACCAACAGGGGGGTCTTAGGGTTAGGCACCAACAGGGGGGTCTTAGGGTTAGGCACCAACAGGGGGGTCTTAGGGTTAGGCACCAACAGGGGGGTCTTAGGGTTAGGCACCAACAGGGGGGTCTTAGGGTTAGGCACCAACAGGGGGGTGGTTAGGTTTAGGCACCACCAGGGGGGTCTTAGGGTTAGGCACCAACAGGGGGGTATAGGGGTTAGGGATAGGTACAGGGAGGGTTCTGTGTGAGAGTAGGGTTAGGTATAGCTTTAGTAAAATTCTTATTAATGTTTTATAAAACGTTATTATAAATTTCAATTTTTAAACAGGGAAGATTAATGTTTTTAAAATTGCCGATTTTATACACATTATTTAATGATTTATAACTTTATAGAACATTATTTTTAAACGAAATATAACACAATTTTTTTTAAACGTTATTCATGATTATCTTTTAAAACCCTGCGCCCTTTTTTCCCGGCGCCCTTTTTTAACGTACGCGTCTCAGATACTCTAGTACTAAATTTGCTGTAATAATAATACTGAGTGTATCCTAATAAATCATATCACCTTCCTCATATTTAAAGATAAGCAGTCACAAATACACATTCGCAGATTCCTTTAACGGTAAAGTTCTTTGCCCTGTAATTTAATTACATTGTTTCCCCACATCTCTAAGCATTTCAGCTCTGCTGGAGCCTGAGTGGATCTACATAGGAATTGTCACAAAGTGATTTTATGAGTGTCTGTTATCATTAATGACCTCAGGTAGCCAATAAGACTCAATTCAACATGACAAGAGTCAGCGCTGAGTGTCATTTCTCAAGAGGGCAGAGAATGCAAATGTTCAAGGTATATTACCATAAATATTCAAAGTAAAAAGCTCTGCTGACTGAACACTTCACTTGAATATATAAAAGTAGACTTGTAAACCCAATCATCCAAACTAAGGCTGCATCTCTGTACCTTTACTGGCCTCACAGCCTGGACACTCTGTGTGCCTCCTCCATTCCTTTCTCATTCTAAAGTCTGTTACATGCACATGGGATGACATCATGGCATTTGGCAGGTAAAGGGGCAGCCTGATCCAGGACTACTGCCACACCATTTGCACCTATATTAGGGTGGGGTAGTAAGGTGCATAGAAAGAAGGAGCTAAACACCATCATTTAGCAGGAGAGCATTGAGGGACATAGATCTAAGTCAAATGCCAACTTCGATGACATTAGCAATAAAAGGAAGGGGTAAGACTAAGAAGGAAAATCAGCTTGGACTCCTCCTCCTCCTAATTCCTTCAGTCAAGTTATTTTTTCAGTCGACTCTTTGTGACCAAAAGCACTTCTACACACTCTATGTCTCTGTCAATCACTGCTTCTTTCAGCTGTTGCATAGGCATGTTCATAGCTTGACATATGCTGTCAATACATCTTAGCCTCCACCGTCCTCTTCTTCTTATACCCTCAGTTTTTCCAAGTATCAAGGATTTCTCCAGAGAGTCTAGTCTTCTCATTATGTGACCAAGTATTTCAGTTCTAAAAGTAGTATAAACCCTTCTAGTGAACACTCAGTAGCTTTCTCTGCACCCACAGTTCAAAAGCATCATATTTTCTACGCATTACCTTATTTATAGTCCAACTTTCACAGCCATATGCTGCTACTACGAGGTTGACCATGGCTCCAACTATCCTGATCTTTGTTGGTAAAGTGACATTTCTATCCTTTAGTATTTTGTCCAAACCTGCCAAAGCTTTCCTTGCTAGCATCAAGCGTCTCTTAATCTCATGGCTGAAGTCACCATCTGCAGAGATCTTTGATCTCAGTAAGATGTTACAACTTCTACTTTTTCTCCATCTATTTGCAGATTGTTAATTGGAGCAGATTGCCAGGTACATTTAATTCACTTTAAGGGCAGCACGGTGGTGTAGTGGTTAGCGCTCTTGCCTTGCAGCGCTGGGTCCCTGGTTCGAATCCCAGCCAGGTCAACGTCTGCAAGGAGTTTGTATGTTCTCCCCGTGTCTGTGTAGGTTTCCTCCGGGCACTCTGGTTTCCTCTCATGTCCCAAAAACATACAGATAAGTTAATTGGCTTCCCCCTAAATTGGCCCTAGACTACAATAAATACACTACACGATACATACGACTATGGCAGGGATTATGGAACAGGAATGGACCCACTACTACCAACCACACAAAAGCCAAGGGGAGTCAGGAATCCACAGAACTCATGTAGACAGCAAGGAAGGAAAAGATTCTGCTGCACCAATCGCTGGGTGAAAAAAAGTCTCAGTTTATTGTCACATCAGTCAGTGAATACACAATGTAAAAAAAGCTCATCTGTATCGGAGCTCAGCTATGATTAAGGAGCCATGAGCTCCGATACGCGTGAGCTTTTTTAACATTGTGTATTCACTGATGTGACAATAAACGGAGACTTTTTTTCACCCAACCATTGGTGCAGCAGAATCTCTTCCTTCCTTATGGTAGGGATTAGATTGTGATCTCCTCTGAGGGACAGCTAGTGACAAGACTATATTATATGTACAGCGCTGCATAAGATGTCGGCGCTATATAAAAACTGAATAATAATAATAAAAGGCCTCTTTCATATGGGAGTCCCAGGCTCCTCAGCATTGTCTGCCAATACATGCTGGGCTGCCCTGGCACCCTTGCTCCTCGCCCCAGCTGTTCCGACCTACTGGAACCACTGCCGCAACCACCGCTACTGTAATGAGAGTGCCAGCAAAAAGCATCTTGATAGCTACTCCTGGGGATCTCTATTGGTCCACTAAGTGGTCCAATGAGAATTCTTCTCACAATCCATGTAGCTCATTGTATTGTTTAAATGGCTACTGATTTGTTTTGTTTGTATAGTAATTATATATCTATTTGTGAAAAAAATAAATAATAAAAAAAAACATTGTTAGGCCTGGACCCCACTAGGCGCTCTTTTCTAAGTGTTTTGTGATTTGAAAAGCTCTTGCTAATGTAATGCTATGGGTGTGATCCCACTTGAGCAATGTGATTTTATAAAAAAAACCCATAGCATTGCATTAGCAAGAGCTTTTTCAAATTACTAGTGCTTAGAAAAGGCTGCTAGTGGGTTTAAGCCCTTAAAATTATTGGCCTAGGCCTTCAACATTATAAAAATAACAGCAATTAAGTACTGTATAACAACATTCTAAGGTTAGTATTGTTCTAAGTTCCTCACATTTAAGCCAATGCTCTGCATTACCTAGAAGATCATATCCTTTTTGAAGTCCACCTTTATACGTTTATATCAAAGCTTTATAGGCCTCTTTCTAATGGATGAGGATTTACCTGCATCCAAAACCTGGCAGGGTTCTTGTAATTACGCCTGGTTAGAACTGAGAGTTCCAAATTGCCTGTAATTAATGGTTCTGATTTTTACGCTATAAATAGTTGGCAATAAGAAGATTTCACAAGACTACCCAAAGGGTGTTCTCTGGGTGAAGAGCTTCCACTCTGTATGTTTAAAGTACCTAGCTGGCTGGCACCTGTAGCTCCATGCTGCCAGCTTTGTGGGTGTTCCTTCCTCATCACAGATCCATCACCTGACTCTATCCAGTGCTGAGTGGTATTAACTCTTTGTGCCCAGCATTGCAGCAAATTATTCCCTGTTCATTATTTAAAAAAACATTTAACTGTTCTTACACCCTCCTCATTATATTACATCCGTACCTCTCACCACCTTGCCTTGCCTGCAATGAGAATATGAAGAGTCATTAAACTAGTGAAGGTTAAGCAGCCAGAACTGTAAAAGTAATTTATTTGGCTTAAAACATTTATTTCTTAGCTAATGAGCTTATACTCAGAATAAAAAAAAAAGCTTTACTATGACTGTGCTGGACCAAGAAAATATTTGTGCCTGGAGCTGGGCATTCATCATTTTTTTATAGATCACATTACTGGATTAAGTGGTGATTTTACGATGATATTAACTTGGAGTTAAGCTTTAAGCCATACCAAGAATGAATTCTATCGCTTGTCAAGGTAGTTGTCATCCAGTCTAGCAGATCTGGATGTTTGTTGTGTGGACTCCCAGCAGCAGTTTCTGACATAAGCACTTTAGTAAAGCTACCTTTACTACTGCGCTGCTGTCTTTATGTACAGTGTATGCAAATGACTGTAAAAATGGCTGAGTTTTATTTAAACAAAAGCAAGGGATGCACCAGCTTCGTGCATTTGCTTTTCCCACATGCACATTGCGTAATGATGTGTTTGCTTTTTCAAAGAATCTAAATGAGGACTTGTTACATTCGTAGGTGTAAAAATCTAGCTGCAAAATTAAATCTGCAATCCCCGAGTGCTAAAAAAAAGGTCATGTTCTTTTACTAATTGAGACAAAACAGAATTTTCAATGGCTGTCAACATTCTCTGGCATGATTGCTAGCGTTAACCATGTGTATCATTTGGGGACATCAAGAGCCACTGTGCAGTCATCAAGATGAATGACAACTCCACACAGGTTTGCAGCAGTTTGTCTTCTGCCAGCTTTAACTCCTTAGCTTCCAGACAGATCCATGTTGCTATAGGAAGCCGTAAAAGAGCAGCAGATGTGAATTCTAAAGGTCCATATCCATGGCATACCCATAACAAGATTTCATCTATCAAAATGACAGATGAACGATCATTCCAACCGACATCGTGTAACTGTATTTTAAAGGAACCCCGAGTAGGGTTGCTCGTAATGAGTAAACTACGATTACGTTTAATTACGCGTAATTTTCTGCAATTACGCGTAACAGAATAATGTATGTGTGCCTAGCTTTCACCTACGCAGGGGTGCTCATCCGGATTCCGGATATCCGTGTAACCCGGATATCCATGTAACCCGGATATCCAAACTTTTTTCCGCTATCTGATTTGGATTCGGATTACGGATTTTTAAAAAAATACGGATAGCTATCTGCGGATATTTGGGCGTATAACGCAGATATCCGCAGATATTGCGGATATCCGGATCCGAAATACTGTAACTAAGGAGATGACATCCTGGAGCCAATCAGAGGGCTTCCAGCAGAAGCCCTAGCAACCAATCACAGAGGGGAAACCTGGCCAGCCCCACCTGACCTCATTGAGCCAATCAGAGGGCTCCCAGCCTAAATACTGGCACCCAATCACAGAAAGGAACACTGGCCAGCCCCCCTGTATAATAAGGAGGGCTGCCATAATGAGACATATCGTCTTAGCTTGCTGAATGCTCACTGAGAGACATGCTCCAGTGCTGGTGGCCTAGCAAGGGCTGTACACAGTTATAAACCTAAAGTTGTTCAGTGATTAACCCCTTCACTACTATCACTAAACTATTGTTAAATCGTTAATTAGCTTGATTGATGTCATAGTGTGACAGTCAGAGTGTGCTCCAGTGCTGCTGGGCCTCGCAAGGGGTGTACACAGTGATAAGCTGTTCACTGATTAACCCCTTCACTACTATCACTACACTATTGTTAAAACATTAATTAGCTTGATGGCTGTCACTGTATGACAGTCAGAGTGTGTGCTCCAGTGCTGCTGGCCTAGCAAGGGCTGTACACTGTGATAAACCGAAAGCTGTTCAGTGATTAACCCCTTCATTATCACTACACTATTGTTAAATCGTTAATTAGCTTGATGTCATTTGTGTGACAGTCAGAGTGTGTGCTGCAGGCAGCTGCTATGTGTCTGTGTGTGTGCTGTGCACAGACCAGGCGAGTTGCTGTCTGCTGGCCCGCTATTAGCCCTAGGTATAGGTTAGGTTAGGGTTTAGGGGATAGGATTACTGTGTTATTGTGTAGTTAGTACTGTAGTACTGCAGTCAGTGCTAGTAGTTGTTAGAGTAGTAGTACTACTGTGTTAGCTTTCTACAGAACTGGTGTGCTGTGAGCAGTGCCAGTGTGACAGTTATTGTGCACTAGAGTCTTCTCCTCTGCTGTCTGACTGTCACTCGCCACGAGTCACGTGTCACGTGGCACACGTCATGTGGCACTTGGCACGTTTCACGTGGCACTTGGCACGTAGCACTTGACATATGTCACGTGGCACTTGGCACGTGGCACTTGCCACGTATCAACAGGGCGCTTGCCATGTGTCACGTGGCATTTGCCACATGTCATGTGGCATTTGCCACATGTCACGTGTCACATGGCACGTGTCACGTGTCACATGGCACGTGTCACATGGCATGTGTCACGTGTCACTTGGCACGGGCCACGTGGGACTTGTCATGTGGCACTTGCCAAGTGTCACGTGGCACTTGCCACGTGTCACTTGGCGAGTGTCACGTGGCACTTGCCAAGTGTCACGTGGCATTCCCACGTGTCACGTGTCATGTGGCAAGTGCCAAGTACCACATGACACGCGGCATATGCCACGTTGCACGTGGCAAGTGCCACGTGACATGTGACAAGTGCCACGTGCCAAGTGCCACATGACATTTGCAAAGTGCCACGTGGCAAATGCCAAGTGACACGTGGCAAGTGCCATGTGACGCATGGCAAGTGACACGTGACGTGTGGCAAGTGACACGTGATGCGTGGAAAGTGACACGTGCCAAATGACACGTGTCAAGTGACACATGACACATGTCAAGTGACACGTGACACATGCCAATTGCCACGTGCCACGTTCGGCATGCTCCTGGCACACATTACACCTGCTGCTGCTGCATTGCCCTGCTCCTGCTGCCTGTCCAGCTCCCACAAATGCTGCGTAATTTTTTGGAGGTGTCTTGGCTGAAAACTATCATGTCCCAGTTTTGCGGTTGGACTTTGGACATGATGTGGGCTGCACGACCGCTGTCTTGAACCTAAGCCTGATGTTAATTGACAGCCAATTTTTTTTGGGGGGGGCGGGCAGGGGGGATTTTAAGTCCCCACATCATCAATTAGTGTTCCCCTTTACAAACTAATGATGCTACATGCCTCATACACCCTAATAAAAACGTTTTTAAAGCAATTTAAAGGCCACTTCCCTTTTTTCTATCAGGATATCCGAATTTGCCCGGATATCCCGGATACTAGGGTCAGATATCCGATTCGGATTGGACATTTTTGAATTACGTTGCGTAATTATGTTTGGGCCTAGTTCTGCTCACCCCTGACCCCAACCAGTAAAAAAAAATTAAACTGGTACATACCTGGGGCTTCCTCCAGCCCTCCGGCATCCTCCTGGCTCCTCTCCTGGGCCCGCTGGCGGCTCTGTTACTGGCGACTTTCAGGCTGAAGGTCAGCCTGTTGTTCCTGAACGGGACCGCTCCATGTCATCACGCCGGCCCATATGCGTCATTGCGCCGGTGTGACAATCCTGCACATGCACAGTTCTGAGTTAGAAAACAGCGCATGTGCAGGACTTTCATGCCAGCCGGCGCGATGATATGTACGGGTCGGCGTGATGACGTAAAGCGCCCCATTCAGGAAGAACCGGCTGACCTTCAGCTCGAAAAGTTGCCGGTAGCGACTCCGCCAGCGGGACCAGGAAAGTAGCCAGGAGGACGCTGGGGGACCTCACGGTCTATGGTGCGCTGGAGAAAGCCCCAGGTAAGTACCAGTTTCATTTTCTTTTACTGCTCACGGTACCTTTAAAGGATGTCTCCCAGAGCATCACTGCTGAATATATGCACTGATGCACTGATGAGGATCAAACAATCCGAAACAGTCTGTATGCATGTTGGATTATTATGGCTCTGTACAAATTAACAAGCTGACACATCATTGCATTCCAGCGGTTCTGGAGGTGTGTTTAGCTTCTAAGGGTACAATGGTTAATTTGCATATATTCAGCAGTGATGCTCTGGGGGACATCTCAAGCTCACTCCAACCTGAATTATCGCAAATTCTTTCTGTTTTAAGAAAGCAAACTTTTGTTTTTCTTAACATCTTAGTATCGGGGCTTTTAGGACCATTGTAGTCCCTTACACACTCCAATGAGTTCTGGGTCACCATGAGCTTGCTGGTTAGTCTGTACCTCTCGGTGTTACAAGCCCTACTGCATAGAGCCAAATTAATCCATGCCATGCACTGATGAGGATCAAACAATCCGAAACAGTCTGTATGCATGTTGGATTATTATGGCTCTGTACAAATTAACAAGCTGACACATCGTTGCATTCCAGCGGTTCTGGAGGTGTGTTTAGCTTCTAAGGGTACAATGGTTAATTTGCATATATTCAGCAGTGATGCTCTGGGAGACATCTCAAGCTCACTCCAACCTGAATTATCGCAAATTCTTTCTGTTTTAGGAAAGCAAACTTTTGTTTTTCTTAACATCTTAGTAAGGGGGCTTTTAGGACCATTGTAGTCCCTTACACACTCCAATGAGTTCTGGGTCACCATGAGCTTGCTGGTTAGTCTGTACCTAACAGTCTATAAAGTACAGTCAAACATAAATGATTGAGTCAACCAGAGTATACAAATTCAAAGTCAGTTATCACTTTTGAGAGTGAGAGGTAATATTGAAGATCAGCCTATGACAGCTGATCACTCTGGAGCCAATGGAGGGGACAGCCGTGTCACACGGCGGTCCCCAGTACAGCGCTGCTGCGTGCGAATCGCAGCGCTGTGCTAAGTGAAAAGACGGCAGTTTCGCCGTCTAACAGTCTCCCAAGCAGGAGATGCGTGTGCACCCTGCGGGCGATCTCCTGCACAAGCAAGCTCCAGGACCTGACTCCAATTGGCGTTAGGCGGTCCTGGGGCTGCCGCTGCGGTCACGCCCGGTGGCCTGACGCAGTCGTTATATAGTTTATACCATACACCCCATAGTGTGAAAGGGACCTAAGACTAGTCTTTGTTTATGTAAGCTGCTTTCTCAGATTCAATTTTTTTTTCTATATTCTTTATTTACAATTATTAGTTATTATGTTTACATTTCAAATCATTACATTTCTTTAACTTATATCACTAGGTATCATCTATATCTATATGCCTAACATACATTTTTTTAAAGAAACTCGGCTTTATATTCTTTTTTGATCATGAAATTATTTGGTAATTTCGAAAAAGTGTTAAAGTTTTGGTTGGAAGAGGTCTCAATAAAAGAGAACAGGAAAATCATTGTTGGAGGACAAAATTCATGTTGGAACACTTTCGGACATAAAGGTCAGACAGAGCTAAGAATTATATTTATGTGCTGGAGGCTTGACTGGAGAGGCTCAGCTTATCGTACTCCTGTATAAATGTCCTGTAAAATGCAAAATCATTTTTTTTTGTCTTTGCCTGGCTCACAGGGGAATAGCTAGAAATCACAGCACCCTATAGCACAATTTGAATGCTCAAGCGGAGAGTGTTATTATTAAAACACCATCATCTTCTGTGGCGCTGTACAATAGGTGAAACAAACAGGAGTACATCATATACAGACATTGTTATACATGACCATGCAGACATTGGTGCATAATTGGTTGACAATATAGTAAATTACAGGGCAGCAACAAACCACGGGACCCCTCAGCAGAATGAACATGGGGCCCACTCTGGGAAACCAAATCCCCCCTTCTCTACTTTACAGAAGGAGGTGGGAGCTAGCCCTCCATGTTTGCTATAGTTTGAGACTGTTCAATAATTGTTAAATCTTAATAAACAATTACTAGGCCCCCGACTTAGACTACATTTTAGATTTTGGCCTCTTACTTGATTAGAGGTTGATACCCCTGGGATATGCCCTTACCCATCTGCCCCCCTCTGTGTCAGGATCCCACATTTTCATCATGAAATCCCCAAAGGACCGGCACCACACGAAGTATATATAGCTTAGTGGATGTTTATTGCAGCATCAAGCAATACAAGGGCAACTTCGTGTGGTGCCGGTCCTTTGGGGATTTTATATTGTTTGACCCCTAGGTACAGGGGTGAGGACCTGGCACACCTTTTCTTTTGGAATAGTTCTTTCTGTGGTGCTCCTGAGCTGTTGTTTCTGCATCAAAACAACTTTACATTATTTCAATTAAAGTATTTGTAAATTTGAAAAAGTTTTAAAGATGTAGGCCGCCGTTTCCGTCTCTCCCCATCGATCACGCTGCTCAAACCCGACGTCTCTTGCCGCAGCTCACTAGCTCTGCCTGCCTCTATGACTGCAGAGCCATGCGAGCCGGTCAGGAGCCAATTTCATTGGCTCCTGGCCGCGTCTTTCAATGTAAGCTGCTCCCATTGGCTTACATTAATAGACACGGTCAGGAGCCAATGAAAGCGGCTCCTGACCGGCTCACATGACTCTGCCGTCATAGAGACGGCAGAGTGGATTTCAGGAGGATCCCGGCGTGCGGCGGCGCGGCGATTTGTCGGGATTCTGTTGTAACAGCGGTCTCTGGTCCTTAAGGGGGCAAAGGCCACTGGTACTTCAGTGGTTAAATCACCAGCAAGCAAGAAAATAATTTTGACAGTACTTTTTTCACTTAGGTTTTGGAACTTTTTCAATTGCGGAGTGCAAAAGTTACTTTAAACGGAAGATGAGAAATGATTTCCAAGGCGAAAACGTGAATCCGATCGCGTCCAATATTTATTAATACGATGTGAAAATATCACCTAGGAGATAGCTTAGGAGAAAAAGTGAAGTGAATAAGGGCCATAGTTAGAAGAGATCCTAATAGATGGGTACAGGACAATATTTTTGGAGGACAAAATTCATGCTGAAACACTTTTAAACATAAATGCTAACCACCCTAAAGGCAAATAAATGGCATATTCAAGTAACACTGCCTTCTTATGAAAGCACACAGTAGGGCTGAGACACACTGCAGAGCACTTTGCTGACTGTCAGCACTGTGTCTACATTAAAAAAAAAAGAGCAAAAAATGCTCACATTGACTTTTTAAAAAAATTACAATCACAGCGATTTTACCAGTGTTTAATGCAAGTCAACGCAGCAAAGTGCTGTGCAGTGTGTCTCAGCCCTTATGGTGGCCACTAATGATCCAATCATTTTCATCCAATCTTACCATTTCTATGTAATATACAGTACAGTAAGGGAACTACCTGAATTACCCATTCAATATATTTACCCTTCTGCTACATAGATTTGGTAAAATCGGTTAAAAAATATTGGATCATTAGTGGCCACCTTTATAGTGATCACATCAACTCCTTTTCAATTTGGTTGTTATTGCAGCCCTCCACCACAATAAAAGCCCAGTTTATGTTTATGGTTCTAGACTAGTGACTAACTCCTCCCATGCCTATGTTGGTAGTTTTTGCTGCAGCCATATAAACATATTATTGGTTATCGCAAATGATTTTGGTGGTCAGGGTGCCTCCTGATAACAGCTCTCCTCTACATTGGTGTCCTAAAGGGTCTCCTTTCCCCATTGTGGTCAGAAAGGTATCACCCTGTTGAGGAGCTTCCAGTCATCTGTGAGGTAAAATATATTTTTTTTTACCTGGATTTCTGTGGTAAATGCTCAACACAATATTCATCCTTTTCTTTGCCATTGCTGCATTAACATAAACATATATATGGAAATGTGGGATTTTATAGCCGTTAAGAAGCAATTGATACATCTAATCTACTGGGTTTAACACATCAAGTCTACTAATTCCTACTTCTTATGCATTATTGAACTTCTGTGTCGCATAAAACCTGCCCTCAACTACTGACACTGTTTTGTTGTACTGATGAAAGGCACATTAAAATGTACTAGGCTACAGCAAAACCTGAAAGCCTTTATTATTACTTACTAGTACACTTTGTACACATTGTAAATGGTAATATCTGGTGACACCTTGTTAATGTAGGATCAGGAGAACCTAGCTGACATGCTTACAAGAGGAAAGTAAAGCTAGATTGTGGTTTTATTGTGTCTAATAAGCAGGCAGTATATTATATTCTTAGCAAGTGCTGTGTGAGGCATCAGCTACTGTATTTCCCATCCACCCTCCTTTACCTTTTATTCTCATACTTATCAATAGATCAGCCTTCAATGGCGCAGAAAGAAATCCAGGGGGAGCTGTTCTCTAACAAATGATGATCTTACACTGTTCTTCCTGCTCTGTCACTGTGTTTTCTCTGAAATCCATGTACAGGTTAACCATTCCTTTCACATAAACTCGCCAATTTAAAGAAGATATTAAAAAAATATGAAAACAGAACAAATATAATACATTTGAGATGCAATGTTTTGTTTCCTATCACAGTAATAGCCATGTTATTATATGGAAGGCACAATAGCCAGTTTAGAGTGCATGACAGTCAGAGAACATGTGGTCAGCAGAGTGTTCTTTTATGTTACCAGCTTTTCGGAGCATAAGGTGTTCATAGAAGGAAGATGACAGTAGCATGATTTTATCATTTTCATATGGATTACACTATGAGATCATGTTTAGATTGCAGATTATCGCCATTGGCTGACTGCCATCTATGGGAGTGATTATTCAGATAAACTATGTTTCCAGTTCTAGTCTCACATCCACAGCCAAGACAAGGTCTTCCAGCACCCAAGGCTGAGACACCAAAGTGCACCCTTCCCATCCCTCCCACCCCAGCCGTCACACACTGATTGCTATTAGAGTAAGAGGTGCCCCAGGACTCCCAAGACCTTAATCTCTAGTTATCTGGCTTGCAGTCACTGCCATGTGTCCCCTTTTCTTATTTCTCTCTGCTTCAAACACATTAAAGGAATGATAGCTGAGTGAGTTGTGCGCCCCCTCCTACACTGCGCCGTGAGGCTGGAGCCTCTCTCGCCTCTGCCTCGGCACACACAACCTAAGAAAAGGGATGCTGGAAGCATCTGTTGCCATTTCCTTGCTCCTCCACTGTTGCCATTTCCTTGCTCCTCCACTGATATATGGCACTGTGACTTTGGGTAGAATCATTTGGATGCAACAATAACTTAAAACCTAGTCCTAAGCTTGCTCTTTACCTAACCTAGATCTAATGATAACCCCCACTCCCACCACCACCACCATACGCAACTCAAACCTTTCAGTTCTCCTTGCCCTAACCTTAACATATCTACTGAAATGCCAGTTCTATTGTTTTTGCCGTTAAACATTAAATGTGGTTTTATGTTTTGTTTGTGTCTGTTAAGCAATTGCCAAGATACATTTCTTGTAAGTGTACATGTATCTGGCCAAATAAGTTGATTCTGATGAACCCATATGATTGCACTGAAAATAATTGCTTCATTGCTGGTCCCCTTTCCTCTCTATGAATAAAAAATGCTAAATCTAGGAAAGCTATTCAGACTCCAGTTTACCATCCTACTTCAGCATGTGTCACTGTTTACATGATTCCCTAATAAGAGGTCATACTGAACCAGACAATTTTGGGCACCAGAGGAACTAAGGAAATTTTGCACATAGCTGCGAATGTTAAAAGGAGAAAATACTGACTATAGGCATAAATTGGGGCGCCAGTGAGATAAATAGCGATGGTGGAGTTCCGTGAATTCCATACAGACAGGAGAGCAGAGGAACAGCCCCCAATAGGTACGTAATGTCGATCACCCCAACCCCTCCCCCATGCTATTTTAGGTATTTTCATATTTAGGTGCTGAGTTACCTTCTCTCTCTTCTTTGTATTCCACCTCCTTCTCCATCTCCCTGCCTATCAGCATAGGAATTTGGGACATATTTCATTGCCAATCAATAAATTACATAGCAACCTCTCCCTGCAGCACTCACAACCTGTCTGTACCCCTCCACTGAACCATTATCTAACTGCCATCACCCCACTCACTGAGCAATCTTCTCTCTTATTTCCAAATCCCATCTTACTACCTGTGCTCAGGAACCTATTTCTCTCTCCTCATTTCACAGCTCTCCTACTCCTTCATTCCTGCTCCTGCATCGCTCTTTAACCTATCCCTTTCCAATGGCATTTTTCTATCAGCATTAAAAAGGCTGCCATTACACCAATTCTTAAAAATCCCTGGATCCCACAGCCCTCCCCAGCTATCGCCTCACTTCTCACCTTTGCCTCCAAACTACTAGAATGCCATGCTCACGCAGAATTAACTGATTATTTATCCTCTAATCCACTTCTTGATCAACTGCAACCTGGTGTCCACTTCAGCCACTCCACTTAAACAGCCCTTATGAAAGAGGTCAATGACTTCCTAACAGCCAATTCCAAAGGTCACTACTCCATCCTCATCTTTCTTGCTCTGTCTTCGGCCTTTGGCACTGTTGATCATAACCTCTAGACTCTCGCTCCTATCCAAGTATTAGGAACCTTGCTATTTCCTGGATTTTTTTCTATCTCTCTGTAAGGTCTCTTACTTAGACCACATCTCCTCTCCACGTCCACTGTCTGTTGGGGTACCTCAGGGCTCAGTCCTTGGTCCTCTTCATTTTTTCAATTACCTGCATAGTCTTGGCAACCTAATAAAATCATTTGTTTTACCATGCCATGTATAGGCTGATGATACACAACTGTACCTCTCAACCTCTGACCTTAATTTCCTCCTATCATACATTCCTGACTGCCAGTCTGCTGTATCTTCTTTCATGACCTCTACATTTTTAAAACTTAACATGAGTAAAACAAATAATCGTTTTTCTACCAACCAATATCACCCCTATAACGTCAGTACTTGAACACAGTGCCTAGGGGTAATAATTGATTCCTCTCTCATTTAACCCTAACATTCACTCTCTAACCATGTCCTGTCCTCTACAACTCAAAAAACAAATATCTCCCTTCCAACCCTTTCTCTCTCAGAATTCCAATAAAATGCTAATGCATGCCTTAATAATATCTCACCCTGAACACTCTGTATTGTGGACAACCTAAAACACACGTGAACCCCTTTAGTCTTTACTTAACTTAGCTGCTCGACTCATCCACCTCTCTTCTTGTGCTTCATCTGCTGCTCCTTTTTGCCAAGCTCTTCACTGACTACCAATTAACCTGAGGATTCACTACAATTTTGTACTACTTTTAACTCTAACCTGCAAACCTTTCCATAGTCCTTCTCCACCTTACATCTCCTCAGTAGTCTCCATGTACTATCCCAACAGCAACCTCTGTTCTGAACTAGAGATAGTCAATGAGATGCAAATAAGTTTGCCTAAAATTCAAGTTTCATGTAAATTATATGAAGCTCGATATTGGGATCAATAAAAATTGGCAGAAAGTTATTCTAATTGGTCCAATTTCATGCTGCATATATTTTACATGAAATTTAAGTTTTACACTAAGTTATTTGCATATCATTGACCATAGGACTTCTCACGATCCTCTCACCTCCTTTGGAATTTGCATTCGTATTCGAATTCAGCCTAGCATACAATCTATCTCTAAAAGAGATTCCACTTTCAGCCTCTGGACTGCTCCATAATTGTACTTTTTTTCCCCCTTCATGCAAACTCTGTTAGTCTGTTTCATAGATTCTTAGATTATTTTAACTAACTATAAACACTAACTCATGTTTTTTTTACATATGATTTATGATTACTTTAAATTACAGAACTTAATGTAATGGATTGAATAGTATAAGTCCAAGCACCCCCTAAACCCTAGGCTCTAAGCAACTAACACTCTGAAACTTAATCTTACTGCAATTGAGGGTAACTGCGATATAGTCAATAAAAAGTGAACTGGCCTGTCTGTGAATATCACTGAAAAAAAAATAGTTTGTCCTGCACAAAATAAGTGTCTTAAAAAACATGGCAAATGTATAGCTTATTAGTATGCATTCTGCAGATGGGATAAAAAGTGAATTTTAAAGAACTATTCTAAGAATTCACCCAAAGCAAACAACTATTTACAGAAATTAATGTGGTTACCTTCTCTGCAGCTAAAGCAAACGATTCCTAAACCCCAGATGACTCTTGCTTTGAATTCAACCAACTTAAGACAGATTGGATTTTATTGATTATGGTCACACTGTATATAAACATTTGGCCATAATGTATAGAAACCAACTGAGTAGAACCTGGCCTAAAGGGTACCTGTTACTTTTGAAAATGCAAAAGCTAGATACTCACCTTAGTAGAGGGATAGTAGAGGGATGTGTTGCCATTTTGATTTAAAAGGTGGAATACCCGGCTTTATGCTGCTTTCTAATCTTATCTTGTGAGGTTCAGCAGATCTGTGACGGAGGATAAACTGCACACAGACACCATGCTTTGGTTTCTCTCAGGAACACACACTGTTCTTTTTTCTATTTTTTTCTTTTCTTTTCTGAGTAAACTTTATTTAACACTTCCTGGTTAACAAATAGACAACATTGTCACATGACTTTAGATCAGTGGATAAACGGTATAAGGGCATATGAATCAACACATATACTAACAGGAAGCCTCTGAGGCCTCCCTGTCCCCCCCCCCCACCTCACCGTTCCAGCGCTGGGGCTCCCGAAGCCCCACACTGGGCAGACGCACAAATCCGCTCAGGTTTTGCCTTTTCCATTTGAACACAGGCGGCTCTGTGCTACTGCACAGGAGCGAGCTGTCCTGCAGAGCACAGCCATGTTAGTGTGTCTGCAAACTTCCAGAGGGTCTCGGCATCCAGTTGTGGTCTCAAGGAGGACGTAGGTTGCCTCAGAAGAGGATCCAGAGGCTTCCAAAAACCAAGTTAAGTACCGTATCTGACTTTTCTTTTTCTAAAAAACACGATTGCTTTAAAAGTAGATTTTTTTTCCATGTAAGTTTTATCAGTCATGTGCTTCTGCACAGAGTAAATGATTAATCCTCCTGTTCTATGCACATGTGCTACTTTAATTACCACATATCCCACATCGGTAATCTAACATTCTGATGGACCTGCAAAGGTATAATTGAAGCACAGAATTCAGCAAAGCAGCCACCTAGTGGCCACATGGTAATATATAAAGATTACAGCAAAGCAGATGCACCCTCATGAAGCGGTGATGCTTTTATTACAGACATGCCTAGGATTAGCCGCTCACCTCTGCTCTGTTTAAGTCATCACGTATTGAGTGGGCTATGAATTTGGTCTTGGCGCCAACCGAACTGAAAGTTAAGTGTTGCTATCCCATAAAACATGTATTTGTCAAGAAACAAGGAAAAGCAAATACATTTTTGTCAAGATTCTGGAAAAAAAAATCGACAACTGGGCTCTTAGTTACAAACAGGGAAATCATTTATCTGTCAAGAAATATAGAAAAGCCAATACGTTTTGTCATAATTCTGAGTGAATCGACAGGCCAGCTCTCAGCTAGTATATCACAGCTCACAGTTCTACTTCTAGTAAGGTTCATTAAATGCTGGTTATGTGACTAGGATTCCTGGAATATAGAGATGCAGCAGGCAAAGACATTACACTAACAAATAATAATGTGTTTGTTTCTTTTTCCTGGAGAAGCTTTATTTTTAACACTTTATTTCCAGTCAAACACAAATACCAATATAAACAGACCTGGATGTCTGGAAAGGCACTGGGCAGCTGCAGCCCAAAGAGGTACCTGGACATCAAACAGGGGTTCCTACATATGCCAATTGATGCTAAAAATGGGGGGCAACACACGAAAAAGGGAAATTGATGCTCAAGGGAGCTGTTCATGAAAGAAAAGGGATGTTGTACATTAATGATACACATGGAAGAGAGGGCTGCACATGGAATGGAGGGTCTGCTGTACATGGATGATACACATGGAAGAGGGGCTGCACATGGAATAGGAGGGGCTGTTGTACATGGATGATACACATGGAAGAGGGGGCTGCACATGGAATGGGAGAAGCTGCAGTGCGTGGATGATACACATGGAGGAGGGGGCTGCACATGGAATGGGAGGGGCTGCTGTACATGGATGATACACATGGAAGAGGGGCTGCACATGGAGTGGGAGGGGCTGCTGTACATGGATGATACACATGGAAGAGGGGCTGCACATGGAATGGGAGGGGCTGCTGTACATGGATGATACACATGGAAGAAGGGGCTGCACATGGAATGGGAGGGGCTGCTGTATGTGGATGATACACATGGAAGAGAGGGCTGCACATGGAATGGGAGGGGCTGCTGTACATGGATGATACACATGGAAGAGGGGGGCTGCACATGGAATGGGAGGGGCTGCTGTACATGGATGATACACATCGAAGAGAGGCTGCACATGGAATAGGAGGGGCTGCTGTACATAGATGATACACATGGAAGAGGGGATGCAAATGGAATGGGAGGGGCTGCTGTACATGGATGATACACATGGAAGAGGGAGCTGCACATGGAATGGGAGGGGCTGCTGTACATGGATGATACATATGGAAGAGGGGCTGCACATAGAATGGGAGGGGCTGCTGTACATGGATGATACACATCGAAGAGAGGCTGCACATGGAATAGGAGGGGCTGCTGTACATGGATGATACACATGGAAGAGGGGCTGCAAATGGAATGGGAGGGGCTGCTGTTCATGGATGATGCACATGGAAGAGAGGGCTGCACATGGAATTGGAGGTGCACTGCTGAGCAATAAAGTAAAGCCACAACACACCTGACCTAGGAGCACAAAAAGTATAAATACGGCCTTGGACATAAATATGGTAAAAATAATTTGTCAGTGTCTGCTTTAAAACAAAACATAGGGCAAAATCTTGCTGCAGAAAGTTTTGATGCATCTAAAGCAAAGTGTACATGTTCCAATGTCAGCATTGTAGGAGCTCATGGTTCCTTGGTGTTGTGTTAAAATGGATGCAAGCTAAAAAAGAAAGAACATTTTGACTATATTGCATCAGCAGAATTATAAATACTGTACAAAGCACAACAGGACTACCTAGCTCAACCACACCCACTGTGGAAATGTTCTGATAAGTGGGTTTCTGTATCAAATTCAGCCAGGGGCGTAACTAGACTTAATAGCCCCTCCCCTGCAAAAATAATATCATGGGGCCCCCTTGGTCCCCAAACACCATGAGGATCATGTGATTGGCAGGGCCAGTTCTAGACTTTTAGACTAGACTAGATTTGGAATGATTTCACAGCACCTGACATTTTTACTGTTGGCAGGTGATGTAGCTGCTGCATGCTTTTTTTGGCAGTTGGAAACAGCTGTAACAGCTATTTCCCACAATGCAACAAGGTTCACAGACAGGAAACTGCCAAGAGTACGTACTTTTCTTGTTTCTAGTGGAAGGGGTTTCACCACAATATCAGCCATACAGCGCCCCCTGATGGTCTGTTTGTGAAAAGGAATAGATTTCTCATGTAAAAGGGGGTATCAGCTACTGATTGGGATAAAGTTCAATTCTTGGTCGGAGTTGCTCTTTAAATAAAAGTCCAAACAGCAGTTATTATTTATACTGGTCTATGAAACCGCCTTCTGTCCAGTAGCACAGTGAACTGCAGTCTCTCCTCTAAGGCCCACATCACTGGCTGTAGCAGGATCGCATATCACGGTGCACAGGATAAGTGCTTGCGGTGCACCGGGGTAAAACTGTACCCACTTTCCGAGACACCAATGCAGAGAGTCCGAAGATAGAAAGGATAAATTATGCCCCCGCCCCCCCCAGCAAAACTTGGATCCCCCCCCCCCAATGTTTACACCCTTTCACTTGCCAACCTCTTGTGATCCTTATAGCCTGGGGGTTCATATTGCAAGGGTCATAAAACAAGCGTGGCCATCATGATTTTCACACACATAACAAGTGTAGCCATAAAAAAACACCTGATCTGAAGGATTGTTCCATTTATCAGAATGAGTGAAGTAGTAGTTGTTGAGACCCCCTTACATCTCTGTGCCCCCCCCCTCCCCCCCCCCCCCCCCCCTTACAGTCCCAGCGACTGATCCCCTGGCTGCATCCCATCCACTCTTCATAACAAAGTCTGTTCAAATCTGGGACAGACACATGCAGAAAAACCAGACTGAAGCAGGATTTTTGTTTTTGCACGGACGTACACTTTCAGAAATAGGACAAGTCATATGAAAAAATAGTGTTCCATAAATGTGAGTCTACAGCAGGGCTGTTCCTCTGAGGATTACACACAGCAATGGAGCTATTGCACTTACTGCAGCACCATCAAGCAGTAAATCCTTCCACCTAAACACTGAAATAATTCCCATCAGATACAGCAATCTACTATAATTCTGTTACCATATACAGCATGAGGCTTTTTTCTTTATCATTTGTTGGACCATTTTTACAGACGTTGCAGTCTATGAATAGTTGTAATTTTGAGAAAATGGGGTGCTGAAAAAGTGATTTGCGGTTGCAGGTAATGGGGTGTATGCGCTAAACTCAGTTAAGCTAAAAATAACATGCGCAAAGTCCTACTGCATGATAAGTAGAGCAGAATATAATATATTACGCACAATGCATTACACTCTGCTCATCACGTGGTAAGATTTTACACACGTTATTCTGCTTAAAGGATAGGTCCAGGGTTAAAAAAAACACAAACCAAAATCTACTTACCTGGGGCTTCCTCCAGCTCCTGGAAGCCTATCTGTCCCTCCTCAACTCTGCTACCAGCCGGTGTCCCGGGTCCCCTCCGTTGCAGATGACGACCCGCTCACGTGGCCTGGAGTGTTTTGCGCAGGTCAGCATCTCTAACGGAAGGGACCCTAGGACACCACCTGTGCGGCAGCCATCTGCAATTGCTGGAGAGAGGCGAAGGTGAGTAAAAGTACTGGAGAATGTGGGGAGGGGGATTGGGGGGATCAGGGGATGGGGGACATATGTTCTAACCTATACTGGGGACACCTGTACTCTAGGAAACCTCCCTGGCGGCATGTCCATAATGGTTACAGGCATACCGCTTTCATCTTCTTTTTCCTGCCCTTAACTATTATTGGCTGAACCAGGGAGGTTAAATCACACCTGAACTAAACTTTCTTCTACTTAAAGCAAACATAGAGTGGAAAAAAAACCTTCTGATATAATTAATTGTATGTGTAGTATGGATAATGAATAGAAAGTTAGTAGCAAAGAAAAGAGTCAAATATTTTTATTTTCAGTTATATAGCTGTTTCTAAAAAACATTGCATTATACTGTCACAGTTGCAGTTTTAAAACCACACTCTGTTATTTAAGCTATAAATCAAAGCAGAAATAATGATCCTTTGACCTTTTCTGCAGTAAAACCTTATCTCAAGCTGTCTCTCACTATTTCTTGGCTGTTTAAGTGCTTCAGATAATAGGACTGTATTCAACCCAGTAGGTTGCAGCGCTCAGAGAAGCTCTTGTGCATAGATAACAACTGAAGTTTTTTAGAATGCTTCCTTTACTGGAAACAATATGAGACTATTTTCTTTGCTACTAATGCTCTATTTCTCAGCTGTATTACACAACATACAATTCATGATCTCATAAGGTAATTTAAGCTTCAGGTTTGCTTTAATCCTGTGAATGCAATAATTTACTTTACTATATATTATTATTTATTATTACATAGTGTCATGTAACCTTGCTGCCAGAGGTGAAGAATCTGCTGTCTCTGTTTCATGAGGGCTGTCATTGTTTTTTTTTTCTTTTTCACCTTTTATGAAAAGTAAGGGGATCATTCCTGTGCAGGGGCGGACTGACCATTCGGGCACTCGGGCACGGACCGCTGCTGCCAGATTAAGTGTATTTTGGGGAACAGCTGCCAGATTATGTGTATTTTTGGGGAACCGCTGCCAGATTGTGTATGTTGGGGGAACCGCTGCCTCCAGATTATGTGTATTTTGGGGAACCACTGCTGTAAGATTACATGTATTTTGATTGATCCGCTGCCAGATTATGCATATTTTGGGCAACCTCTGCCAAATTATGTGTATGTTAGGGAAACTTCTGCTGCCAGATTACGTCTGTTTTGGGGGAACGACTGCCATATTATCTGTATTTTAGAGGAACCTCTGCCAAATGGCGTAGATTTTTGGGGAAATTCGGTCAGATTACATGTATTTTGGGGGGAAACACTGAGGCAGAGCTCAAACTTCCCAGACAGACCTTTTTCACCACTGCCAAGGTCTTGTATATTTTGCCCCACCCATAACCACGCCCACATTCTGTTGCGTGGCCACACCCATTTTTCGGCGGTGTTTTTCTTATCAGTATAAAATATCTGTCGGCAGTAAATTATTAGATCTTACTCTGTAAAAAAATAACATGAAATGTGGGCGACACTGGTATGGGGCCCCATAATCTCCTATTGCCCGGGGGCCCCATGAGTTGTCAGTCCGCCCCTGTTCCTGTAATGCAGGGGTGTAACTACAGGAAAGCAGCCACTGTGGCTGCAGGGGGGCCCAGAGCTGTAAGGGGGCCCCAACTACTACTTCACTCCCTCTGATAAAGGGGTCCATTCTTCAGATCAGGTGTTTTTGTGGCTATACCTGCTATGGGTGTGAAGATCCCGATGTCCACATTTGTTTTATGACTCTTGTAAGATGAGTGCCAGGCTATGAGGATCACGAGTGGTTGGCAAGGGAAAGGGTGTGAACTTTGGGGGCCCCCATCAATGTTTCGCTGGGGGTCTCCATGATTTATAGTTACGCCCCTGCTGTAATTATTTACTCAAGCCCAAGTTAGAAGATGGTCTGGTCAATATCCCTCCGACTTTCCCTTACCAGAAGGCAAGGGTCGTGTTTTCCAAAGTTTTCTTTTTAACTAGGTCACTAATCATGTGGTCATTTGAGAGCCAATCAAGCTGTAATATTGCCTTCTGCAATTTGTATGCCATAGGGCTTTGCTCTTCTTCTCCATTGCATTATTACATCTCGGTATCAAATACAAGAAAGTCTGTCTTGACAGATCTCTTGCTATATTTATCCACAGCAGACTCCAAAAAGGATTTTTTTTATGAACAAAGGCCAATTATTTACACTCTGCTTCGTCCTCTGCATAGGTCAAGAGAAATGCTACTGATAACTGGAGCAAATTCTCTCCACTTAGGCCTTGTTGAGGCTGAGGAATAATGCAGTAGTGCTGCATTTTTCTTCTATATGACATGGTGTACACAAACTTACTAGACTACATTTGAAAGTTGCTCTGGTAACGCCAATTATGGTTGAATCTTTGACTTCAGCCATTATTCAGATATGTTCTGGAGAAGGTCACTTGTTTCAATCCTCAGAATTTTTGACAGCTCCTCAGAAGCTTGCTGGTTCTGCATTTATTAATATACAGTGATCTAATATTCTGAGAAAACATCCTTTCCAGCGTACTTATCTTTTCGTGTCAATTGCCCCATTAGTGATTTTCATTTTTATGGCTTGTAGACACATGAATCTTGGAATACTTAATAAAAATGGCTTGATACATCATAAGGTTCGTACTGCTAACTGACCCTCACATATTTCAATTGCAGGAACTGACAAAAGTCTACAAAATGCCTGCATCAAAAAAAGTTATTGAAGCAAAAATCATCTCTCCGTATCAATCTATCTCTCTGTCTATCCAGAGGGCACACATATCCCATAACAAGTATCCTTAGGTGTTCTTCATTTCAAGTTTTTAAAATCCATTGGTCTTTGCTTGCAGGGTAGATGTCACTTGTGGTTTAAGGCCTATTTTAAGAATAGAGCACCTGTGTAAGGCCTTGAGTGGTGGATTGGGTGTGGGGCAGTAACGGCATGCAATAATCTCGAATGAAGAACGTGGCAGAAACTCCTTGCTGCGTCCCCCCAATTTTAGATGTAACCCCCTTTACCTGTCCAGTATCCACCAATGTCGCCGCACCCTTCTTCCTCATTTGTGCCTCATGTGGTTGCCGGCATATTGCACATGGGGCATGTGTGTGACGTCCAGGGGAGGCGGGGCAATGAGGTGGAGTCACTAAGCTGATACTTGAAAGGTTTCATGCTGAAATCCATTAAGAATTGGACTGTAGTTTATAGTAGCCAACAGATCTCTCTCCGATCAGATTCAATCAGAGAGAGATCTGTCTCTTGGTTGATCGCCCCTCAAAATCGCATCATATATGGCCATCTTTAGAGGAATCTAAGCAGCTCCTGGCTTCAAATAGCTGAAAGGGCTGCCATGTAGTAAGATGTTCACCCCATGCTACTTTTTTTTACTGCCATTATCTAGGCTAGGTGGAAAATTCTTCAACTGTGACTAATGTTTTCTGTTTGAAGTACAGTGGGGAAGACTCAGGGTTTGTTTGTGGTCAATTAAGTTTAATTAGGTGATATCTTATCTGCCTTCCATCATCTGTTGCTCCTCCAACTTGCATGGACAGAAGAGGTAGAATGTTACTGCCTATTTTGACCGGGCTTGCTTGCGCAGATCTGTGCTGCGTGGGCTCTCCAGCCCACAGAACAGATCAACAAGCAGCCAGGGCGACCAGACTTCCCCCCTTTTTTCCCCACTAGGGGGATGTCCTGCTGGGGGGTCTAAACGCCGCCGGCTATTTTCGATCAGCGGGGGCTCCTCAAAGCCCCCCTCCGCAGCGATTTTCCGCCTCCTTCCCCTTCCCTCCCTCCCCTCATTCCTATGGGCGGCACAGGAAGGCGATCCGTCCTGCACTGCCTCTGATAGGCTTCAGCCTATCAGATGCCGGCGATCCCCGGCCAATCAGAGGCCGGGGATCGCCGATCTCCTTTACGGTGCTGCTGTATGATGTAAACAGTGGGGATTTCTTCCCCGCGTGTTTACAGTTAGCCTGCGAGCCGCGATCGGAGGCTCGGATGAGCAGCCGTTTCCATGGAAACACCACTGCGACCTGCGTCCGCCTATCGGCTGACGTTGGTCGTTAAGTGGTTAAATGTAAAAAGATGAGGTGAAATGAAAGTTTTTTTTTAATAATAAACCACATTTTTAGAATGCATTTTTTATTTGCTATAGAGCTGCCCTGGGAGTTAAAAATGATGCTCGATTCACTTTAATCCCTACATAAGCTGGTATCACCAGACCAGCTTAGCCGGCAAGCATGGTGTTCTATCACTTGAACAATACCATACCATATACTAGTGCATTACATGGATGGGATGGGGCTCTGTAAGAGGGGGCAGTACCTCATCTCCACCTCTGGTGGTCAGGAGGAGGTGGGAATAACTTCCTTCACCCTGGGGGAGATAATTATGGTGGAATCTGGAACATGCTATGTAAGGCTTTCATAAATCTACCCCCTCAGGCATTTGGAAATCAGTACTCATTACCCATTCCATTACAAAAAAATGTGAAATATAGTTTAAAGAGGAACTGTAGCGAGTAAAATTGCTTATTTTTTTAATTACAATATTGATTCATATATTATTTTGTCAATTTTTGTCTTTTGTACAATCTTTACTCACCCCGATTTACATTCTGAAATCTATCACAGGTGGTGGCATCTTTCGTCGTGTCAACTGCAGCTCTGCAAAATGTTTGTTTACTGAGAATTCCAAAACCAGGGAAAATATAAATGCTCTCCCAGAATGCTCTGGGAGGAGAATTTCACATAGCTAAAAAGCCTAGGCTAAACATCATTTACTGCATTCTACTTTATGTCACTACAGTGCCTCTTGAATAAGTATGACTTCCTAGACACTACTTTTTAAAAAACAAAAAACAAAACTCTTTTTCTTGAAAATTTCAATAAACAAAAAATAAAACCAAACAATCAAATGACAGTGCAATAGCACAATATATCACGTATATCTGACAGTGGTGTACATCAACCATAAAATACAGAAATAAAGAGTAGATGTTGGTTAGAGGTATACCATATGACAATAACAATGTTGGGATAGGAGGTAGAATAAGTAGACATGTACTATAACATGTCAATAACAGAGTCCGTGTTACACACCCAGATCCCCCAAACCTTAGAAAATTTCGAAAAAGAGCCTCTGGCCAGCCATGTTAATTGGTAGAAGGGTAAAGCAGAGTTTATCAATTGTTTCCATAGAGATATAGTAGGTTCTGAAGACTTTTTTCACTCTAATGAGATAGCTTTTTTAGCATAAAAGAACAATAACTTGATCAATATCTTTTTGCTATTACCGAAAGGTAAATCATTCAGTAGGCCCAATAAACAATATTTATATTGAAATAAATTGAAGAATATTATTTCAGAATATTTGTATCTTGTAGCAGCCCCAAACCATGTGTTTAAAAGTGCCAGGACTATACCCACATTTCCAACAGTCATCAGTAGTAGCAGGAGTAAATTTAGACATTTTCTGAGGAGTATAATAAGTTTGATAAAACTTGTATATATATTGTATATATTTGTATAAGTTTATCCTTTGAGCTGATCACGGTCTTCATATAAAATTTCTCAAACTCATACCAGTCAGAGGCCAGGGGCGTAACAATAGACCCTGCAAGGGATGCCTCCGCAGGGGGGCCCAGAAGCCACAGGGGGCCGTGGGGGGGAAAAGTTTGAGAGACTGTCAGCTAAGGACACGGAGAGAAAAAAAGTATTCTGCTCTCACCATTGTTATATTGACTGCATGTGTCCACCACACAGATAAGGACTCATACACACTCTGAAATTTGTACACTGTCCCTGCTCCCTAGGGTTCGTAAAAAAACATCTGTCTCTCACTGCTGCAAAGATCTGATGACTGCATGTACAACCTAACAAAGAACCGAGTCACATTTTGAAAAAAAGTGATAGACTTTCCCTTTTTCACTCTGAAAGGAATCCTAGATTCTTATAGGGATACTGTAGGGGGGCCGGGGGAAAATGAGCTAAACTTACCCGGGGCTTCTAATGGTCCCCCGCAGACATCCTGTGTTGACGCAGCCACTCACCGATGCTCCGGCCCCGCCTCCAGTTCACTTCTGGAATTTCTGACTTTAAAGTCAGAAAACCACTGTGCCTGCATTGCCGTGTCCTCGCTCCCGCCGATGTCACCAGGAGTGTATAGCAGAAGCCCAGTATGGTCTGTGTCTGCGCGGTACGCTCCTGGTGACATCAGCGGGATCGAGGACACGGCAACGCAGGCGGAGTGGTTTTCTGACTTTAGGTCAGAAATTCCAGAAGTGAACTGGAGGCGGGGCCGGAGCATCGGGGAGTGGCTGCGCCAACACAGGATGTCTGCGGGGGACCATTAGAAGCCCCGGGTAAGTTCAGCTCATTTTCCCCCGACCCCCTACAGTATCCCTTTAAAGGGATACTGTAGGGGGGTCGGGGGAAAATGAGTTGAACTTACCCAGGGCTTCTAATGGTCCCCCACAGACATCCTGTCCCCGTGCAGCCACACCCCAATGCTCCGGTGCCGCCTCCGGTTCACCTCTGGAATTTCAGACTTTAAAGTCTCAAAACCACTGCGCCTGCGTTGCCGTGTCCTCGATCCCGCTGATGTCACCAGGAGCATACTCAGTGGTTTTCCGACTTTAAAGTCTGAAATTCCAGAAGTGAACCGGAGGCGGGGCCAGAGCATCGGTGAGTGGCTGTGTGGGAACAGGATGTCTGCGGGGGACCATTAGAAGCCCCGGGTAAGTTCAACTCATTTTCCCCCAACCCCCTACAGTATTCCTTTAAATGAGGAGCTAATTTGTAAGGGAAGGTCTTTAGGTACAGAGTCAGTCATAAGATTATCTATTGGAAGTACTCAATTTACCTGGGGGGCCGCAGGAGGCAAAGTCAGGATGAGGCTGGGCCGCATAAGGAATTTCACAATCGCGGCGCATCGCCGCCTCTGCCCGCCCCTCTCACTCTTCCTTCACAGAGAGGGGCGGGGAGAGGCGGGGATCTGTGCAGCGATTGATGTCAGGAGGGGCAGAGCTAAAGCTGAAAGCTCTGCCCCTTCCAGGAAATGCCGGCGGATTGCCCCCCGGGCGATTTGGGGGCTCTGCAGTCCTCGTTTAGCGGCGGGGATGCGGCGGATTACTTGGGAGCACTGAAGCGAACTATAAGGAAGATTTTGCTGGCAAGGGCCACAAAATATTGTATCGAGGGCCGCAAATGGCCCACGGGCCGCGAGTTTGAGACCCCTGCCTTAGACCAATTTCCTAGACACTACTTTGTACATCAAAGATGAAAACCTGCATACAGAAGTGTACACAAAGCAGGAAAAGCCCACAGACATATTCAGCTACCTCCACATTTCTATACTTTCCTGACAATACACCAGGAGGTATAGTCACTCAACTTCAGTAAGCAAAATAACTTGTGCAAGGTGTGCAAAGTCTTCCCACACGATGATAGAGCGTAATGCAACACATTACATGCAATGCATCACGCTCTACTCATCATGTGTAACACTTTATAGCAGTTTAGAGAATATACGCTGTTCTGCAGTAATGCTTTATGCAGAATTAAGAATCCAGGCAAAAAGGAAAAAGCATCAGCATTAGAAGAGTGCAAACAAGTACTGGTATATCAGTAGTAGCCAATTAAGGCCTGTACTAAAAGTTACATATAGATTCATCAAGGAGCTACAAGGTAGATTAACAGATGATGTGATTTTTATCGAACAATAACAATTGCTGTATTGAAACTACTTATGTGTTGCTAGTTATGCACCTTCTGGTCCTCATTTCCGATCAGCAGACTGTTATTGTGCCATCGCTTAATACAAACATGCTCCGACATTGTTCATCGCTAACTGTAGGGGATTGCTCATTGGCTCAGTGGCGTTTGAGCGTGTGTACAGAGCTTAAGAGGTTTGGCACTAAGATGATCTGTTACTAAGGGGTCTATCACTAAGGGGGTCTGTCTTGAAGCTTTAAGGCATTTTGGGATTGATGCTCAACATCACAATAATACTGCCGTGCACAGACACAGCAGTATTACCCTTATTTCTGACAGCAAGTATCGCGGGTTACACTTAGCGGTGAGTGAAGTACTAGAGTAGCGTGACCATTGCTACGGTAACACGTGTTACTAATGGTAATACACTTTAGTAATGGGCATTACCGTAGCAATGATTGCACTACTCGAGTACCTCAGGTCATGCTAATAACGTAACTCGCGTTACTTGCTGCTGTAAATAAGGGTATTACTGATGTGCGGTGTCTGTGCATGGCAGTATTACCACCATGTTGTGCATTAACCTCTTTGTCCAGCCTCGTTTCTAGGGGCAGGTCAAGTGCCTGGAAGGGTGCAATGATGAAGGGGGAAGCTGCGGCCAGACAGAGACTCTGCCGCATGGAGGGGAGCCCGACTTCTCCCTCCCTTTTTCTCCCTGGGACTATGCAGAGTCTATGCAGAGTTAGCACAGCGGGAAGCTTGGTAAGAGGAACTCACATCGCTTCCCATTCCAAGCGCTGCTCACTAGCCACTGGTCTCATCTCGCCGTCTGCATAACCACATATATACACTCTACTTCCTGCTAATTAGGAAGTAGATTTTTACACAGTTGCTCTGGGTGCAATTTAGCCTAGAAACTGCCCTTCCTTTGTCACTGGGGAATCTGTCACTAATGGGATTGTCAGCAGTGGGTTATGTCACTAGTGGAGCTGTCATTAAGCTACCTGACATTTTTGGGATCCACCACCAATAGATCTGCTATTAATAAGGTTTGTCACTGAAGTTCAGAAAATGAAGACACTTAAAGAGACACTGAAGCGCAAAAAATAAATTATGATATAATTAATAGGTTGTGTAGTATGGATAATTACTTGAACATTAGTAGCAAATAAAATATTCTCAAATTTTTATTTTTAGTTTTATAGTGTTTTTTATAACATTGCATCATTCTCTAAAATTTGCAGTTTACACACTACTCAGCATTCTACATGATTTTACAGAGCAGCCCAGTGAACTATTGACCCGTCCTCTGGAGAGAAAAAGAAAATACAGTCACAGACAGTTGAGATAACAAGCTTCAGAAGACAGAGCTCTCTGTGACTTTGAAAGTCGTGGAGCTCAATGGCTCTTTTGCACAGATAACAACTGGAACTCTTAACTCTTCCTGTACTGGAAACAATATTAGACTGATGTCTCTGCTCGTAATGTTTTATTTCTTAGCTGTACTACACATACAAATCGTTATATCATTTTTTATTTATTTTTTTGCTTCAGTGTCATTTTTAAAAATGACATTTGATCACATCACAGACCAATCTAAAAGGTATAGAATATCTTCTTAGAATTTTCCTATAGGGACAGAGGTGCAATTTTAGCACTAGTTGTAGGTGCTATTTTCCCTAGATTTACAGCACGCTTGGATACTGGCATTAGTGCTCACCCAATTACAGTTACCTTTAAGTCCTGCCAAAAGAATTCTGTTCAAGTCAACAAGCATAAAGAGAGAATGAAAGATGAGAGTGCAAAGCAGGATTCGCTGTTCAGGAAAGGAAAATTCTGTCATGTGCTACGAATACTGTGGCTATCTCACTTAGCGCCTCTCTGCCGTACACCTCCTTCTCTTTCATGGTTTGTGCACACTAATAAATCTCACTGTCGTTTCATGATATGGTGTCACAGTACAGCAGCCATTCTTTCATCTGACAGCTGTAAAATATTAATCCCACTTGCCTCAGAAATTGTACCATCTAGATGCAAAATAGTACGTTTTCATTATTATTTTATCTGGGTTGCTATAAGCTGGTGCTTCACACCTGTGATAGTGGTGGAGGGACAGAACCCATAGCTCCAAACTGTCCATCTTTTGGAGGGATAGTCCCTCTTTGGAAAGCCAATCTCTCTGTCCCTCTTTCTTCCTCATTTGTCCCTCTTTCAGGACTGATGTACAGATCTATGTAAATATATGTATTTTTCTCTCTGGCTTTCCACTGCGCTTGCATTGTATCTCTGGACTCCCAGTGCCCCACACAAATTGTCCCCAGTAGTTCAGTGGCCATCCCTAATAGTGTTTCACATCATTTCAATGTCTTCTATCATGGTGTGCCTCCGTGTTCTAGTTAGCTCTGCAGTGTATAGCAGCTTCCTAGTGTCCATGTGATGAATTACAGATTTCCAGCATTGTCTGCAATGTACTCTACTTTTCCAGTATCCGCTTTAGTGCATTTCAGCATCCCAGAGTCCAAATCCAAAAAAGCGTTATTGGCATTACCAAATACATTTAGCATTTCCAAAGCAAAACATTATCAATAGCATGGGATGGGGTGGTTGTGGGAATAAGGAAAGATTACAGGGGGTTGGGGTATACGGTCCATTAGGTTGTGGAGGATAAAAGGGACAGTATAGGGGGCTAAGTGAGGAAGGTATAGGGGACAGTATAAGGGGTATACAGTCCATGGTGTATCATGTGCCTCTCAGTTGGTGGCAGATAGCAACATATTGCGCCGCTATTTACACTGTTGTTTCCTCTTCCCCCCGTAGAATGTAGAGTTTCCTCTCTTCAGCTGTAGAGAGGTGAAATCCGGGATGTGGGCAGAGAGTCTCTGGAAGTGGGCAGTCCTCACTGGTGCGTATTTGCTGCAGTGTAGCAGGAAGTGGGCTCCATCCTCCAGGGCTCCCTGGTCAAACTGCCTCCACAGTCTCTCCTCCCAGGGCTTCCATATCTGTCTGTGCAGCCCTGTCTCTATCTCCAGGCTGTGGGCGCTCAGACGGTACAGGCTCAGGGTCTGCCCCTCTTTGGGGTGGTGTAGCAGATACGGGGCCATTGTGTACTCTCTCTGCAGTGATTAGTAGATGGTGAGTTTCTGGGAGTCAGACTGGGAGGTGGAAAAACTGGGAACATCCACCTGCTGGCCAAGCAGAAGAAACCCCATGTTATCACACCCAATAGAAACCTGCAGCAAGTCTTCACTGTGAGCATCAACACCTGATTACTGCTGCATGACCAGCAATTGGATTTCCTCAGTTTTTCCAGCTCCCAGTCCGACACTGCTGGGAGTTCTTTATGTCCCTCCTCCATTCCTCTAGGTATCGTTCCTTGCAGCTTTCTATAGTACCTTTTATTTGTGCTTTTGTCACGCTACGTTGGTGGTCCAAGCGGGGCCCCCTGCAGTGTAATCCTTGGCCAATGCTATTGCTGTTCCTGCAGCAGGCCACCTCCTAATTTTCTGATTTTCTTCCCCTTCCCCCTTTCTTCATCTCATTATTTTCCATATATTGTGCATGTAGCGGGGTTAGCAAAGGTTATTTTGCTCGGGGCACCAAACAGGTAAGAAATGGTCCCGCTTTTCAGGGTCAGTTATGTTCACCAATGATATCCTGCGCAGGAAAACCTAAGCAGGTAAGGCTCTCTATTATCTAATGGCTCAGTAATGATACACATTAGCATGATTTTAATATCAGTTTATTCCATGTCCCGCTTCCTCTTGCCTATTAATTATTAAAAATCTAGACATGAAGGGAAAAGATTACATTCTAAAACCCAGAGGAATATGTAAAGAAAAATGAAGGAGAAAGCAGGCGGGCTGTTTCTGCACACGAGCCCTGTAGCTGTGCAAGTATGGAGTTAACGAGAAACCAAATGCTTTTTATGATTCTTGGACATTGTCTGGTGAAATTAAATTAGTATATCCCTGCCCCCAGGATAGGAGAATAGGTAAATGTAATTTGTAAATGTATTAAATAAGCTGCTTTTTCTGCTGGAACTTGATGATGGTGCAGTCTGAAGGATGGTAAAGCAAGTTTTCCAGTTACATAGCTGTGGGCTGAGTAAGCTGCGTAACCACAATCCATCTACTGCTGCGGAAGTATTTACAATATGGGATTGCTTCGAGATTCCAGATTATCAACGGTCTCATTAGTGAAGGGTTCTGAGAGTCACATTCACAGGCAGAACATAAAAAGTAATGATAATTTGGAAAGAGCAACAAACTCGAATAAAGAAAATAAAACTGAAGAATATTTTTTTTTGTGTGAAAACAGAGAGAAACAAACACTCCACTTGGGCTATTATTACTTGGGACATTATGTGTTGGTGTTGTATATATTGTTCTGTTATCACTGCACTCACTGTACCTTATGCACTCCTGACAAAGCCCTTCGGGTTAAAACTAGTTGGATTGGGTGGTAGCGACACTGTGTATGAGCATTTATGTAAGCTGTACACTGCCATTTCTTTTGGTGTTAAAACTATTAGAGTGTGTTGGTGTCTAGAGATAGGAGCTGCCTCCACACGTGATCCCCGCACTTTGATTGGCCAAATAGGCTCCCTGTCAAGTGACGGGCAGCCTACCAGGTCAATAAAAGCACTGGAATCATGTTCATTAAAATCACTGGACCCGCCGGGGCTCAGGGCAGGTGCAGTGGAGCGGCCATCTGTTCGGAGGAGCAAGCGTAAGTTAACCAGCACACGCTAGCTGCACTACCGCAGCATAGCGTGCGCCGAGCTCACGCTTCTGCTTTAAGCTGCGCTGCTGTAGCAACACAGCTTGATGAATCTACCCCCTTGTTTCCTTTTCAATATTTTCAATAAAGTTATAGTTTTTATCCTTCAATACTATAGGGCTTGTCCTCTGCATATTTCCTTATACTCCTTACTGATTGTCTGCATAAACAAACACTTGACTGTTGTAAGACCTTGACCTGTGCAAGTATGCTAAAGTTAAGGTGGAGATACACTTATCGATTTTTCCCAACGATATCCAGCTGATTCAAGCAGCGAAGGGCCCCTTCGATCATTTTCATTCTCAGCCAAAATCAGTTAAATAGATTGATAAGTGCAGATGAAAAATGTAGGTTGATAGGCAGTGGGTTTGAGAGCGGCAGCAGGTCGACGGCACTAAGCGTTTCACTGGATCAAACATATAATAGATTTTTAGAAAGAGTTCAAAGATTTAATTCTGAAATCTATTGAAAATCTGTTCCTAGTGTGTGGCACACTCTCTCTTCTGTTAATGCCATACACACTGTCAGCATATAGCACGTGGCGTGAGTGTGACATCACACAAGCGCCACGCTGGTGGTGTGTATACCACTAACCAAAGAGTGGGGAATACTTAAGACAGATGGGCATCGCGCAGTGGGCAACACAGGACAGATAATGTATTATGCACACGAAGGTGCACATTTATACAATAGGGAGAGCAGAGCTGGAGGTTTAGTCGTCGCTCATCCCGATATCACTTGCCATTACTGCCATGCACTCGATCGACCATGATGGCCCGACATCTTGCAGCATGTCCGATCGATACATGTGACTGATTTTGCCCTGAAATTGGTCACATCATCGATCGGGCCGGCTGTTGGCGGCACCAATTTTCATTCTATAATAATTATTGAATCGGATGGTTGGCCAGGCACCAAGTGGAGAGATGTGTGGCCACCTTTAAGCTCAACACACACCATACAATCTAGGTTGTTCAATCTTACCACTTTCATGTAGTATAAGAGCTTATCCAATCAATCATTCAAGGTATTTTCAATCTGTTGGCCCTTATACTACATAGATTTGGTAAATCTGTACAGCCAAGATTGTATGGTGTGTGTTGAGCTTTACTTAGACAAATGACACGTTTGTTTGTCCATCTGATTGCAGAGGTGAATAGAGCACTGGCGGGGTTGGCCAAGATGACTGAATCTGGAAAATGCTTAAATCACAAACTGAACCAGGATGGCAACTTGAATTGTTTAAAGAGAAATAAATATGGTAGCCTCCATATCCCTCTTACTCCAGGTATTCTTAATACACTAAATGATATTCTGTGTATATTTTATAGTACCGTAATACCGAAAAAAAATATGATGACAAAACAAACAGTTCTGTGATGTAATTGAAACAAATTTCTTCCTTTATCAAGTTATTTACCTAATGTAGTTATTATATTTGGGCCTTTATCATCATCTTGTGCACCGTAATGGTCATTATGCCAAAGACCAGATAAGCCTACCAGTATAGACCTTGCGTAGCTCCTTTTGCTGTGCAGTCATTACCATGCATAAGGAACCTGCCTAAGCGTCTCTGGCTCTCAAGCCACAGATTAATTGGTAATTTATACTAATTTGTAGCTAATAGCCAATTCCTATTTTTATCATTAATTGTAACTTTTGATGGTGTACATTATTGATTTCGTGTGCCTGTTTGTTTGCTCTTTTCAGTACCATTCATTCCCCAGTAATACCTGTCCTGTAATGTGGGCTTCAACTGTGGAATCCAATTACAAAGCACTGAGTGATTTAGTAAATACAGCCAGACTTACTAATGAGCCCTCTTTAATGAAATTTCAAAGTTTTATTGATTCGATAAGTCCATGTGGGTTGCATAATTAACACAGGACTTTAATGTAAATTTAAATTGAACTGGCCTGCAACATATTATACCTGTTAACAAGGCTAAAAATATTTCAATTTTGTCTCTAATGTCGGCAAAGCAACTCTCTGGAGGAAGACGAATCTCTTTCATTTTTAATAGGAAATGAAACTTTATCACCTTTTCTTGCAATACTATCTCTTTTACTCTCAGTATGATTATTAATGATGTTAAGGAGTCTGTCAATGGAGCATGAGAATAGTCAATAGCTCAAGTGTTATGATGAACCTCCTGCAGTTATCAACAGTGACTAAGCGACAGCTAAAGGGGAAGCTCCTTACACTACTGATTTCTCAGTGTTGGCTATCTTTTGGCAAGCTGAATAAAATTCTGACGACATTTGAGGACTTGAGCCTGTTAACCCCATCCAGATTTGACATACCTACTACAGGAGGCATATCAAAGCCAAGTAACAGAGTCATGATCCCAAACAGATCCTCCATATGCAGCTAATTCTTAAATGATCAGTTCATTGTGGCTTGTTAACCCTTTAGCAGCCAATTTATTTAGAGGCTTGCAAGTGTTCCAGGTCAATTTATTTATTATACTTTTTTTTATTTCTTATTTGTTACATTTCCCTACTTCTAATTAGTAATACTGTAATGTGTATTTATGACCACTTGTCACTAGGGGGCAGTGTGAGACAATAACAAAGGACTTCTGCTTTCAGTTTCTATATTTTCTGCTCAGTAGAGAGAGATTAAAGCATTCCAAGAATTTACAGCAGAATGAGCTCTACTGACTGAGGTCAAAAGCAGCACTCTTATCTCAAATGAGATAACTCTATTGAAGTTGCTAATTGGTTAATTAGCAACTGTGGGGATTTAAAGAGGTGAAAATAACATAATGAATAAAATGTCTTATTTTTTTTTTTTTTTTTGCAATATTAATTTATAAATCATTTAGTCAACGTTTGCCCGTTTTAAAATCTTTCCTCCCCCTAATTTACATTCTGAATTTATTACAGGTGGTGACCTCTTTAGCCCTTTCAGGTGCAACTCTGCATAATGTTTGTTTCTGAAAATTCCGAAGCCAGGGAAAAGAATGCCTGGTCACCCAGAAAGCTCTGGGAGGAGAATTCCGCATAGCTAAACAGCATAGGCTAAGCATCATGGGAGGGAGGGGCTACATACAGAAATATACAGACATAGGAAGTGTTTCTGATGCTAAAACCAGGAAATTACCATAAAAGTGGGTATCCTGAATAATTTACTGCATTCTACTACATGTCAGTGGTGAAATTGCTTTTCCTGCTGAAATAACATTTTTTGCTGGTAGAGAAATATTTGGAGCGCCTACACCTGTCATACAACCCCACTAGTTAAAGATTCTGGGTGCTGACTCTACTCTTGGGACTGAATATTTTCTTTAAGGTTACTGTAAGAACTAGACAAATAACCTGTACCTGGTTAACAGAGATTTCACCCCATAAATATGGTAGTTCTCTGTATGGTCTCCCTTACTCCCAGCCTGAGTGACATATCGGAAGCTATATGATGTCAATTAATGAAATGATCCTTGTGAATGGAGAAGGGGTAAAGGTAGACCCAGACGACTTATAAACAATCTGCAGAACAGCCGTCTGTGGCAACAAGCAAAAAATAAAAAATAAATAAACAGCGAATAGCACGTGCCCCTTATCTATTCTGGGGTGCCCTGGATGTCCCGCAGCACTCAACATGGCACCACACAGTACCCAGCATGTCCCACAGAGGCACCACACCATGGTATTACAGCACCCGGTATGCCCTATAGAGGCACCATAGCACCCAGCATGGCACTACAGCACACAATAACATGATTAAATGTATAACAAATTCCAAGACACAAAAGGGATAGACAGCCTTGCCCTTGTGAGTTTACAATATAAAGGAATAGGGGCGGAACAAGAGGTGGGGTAGTATACAATATTTATACCTAGAGGCAGTGTCTCTCCTAAAAATCTACTAAAAGTGAATTAGATCGGGCCTGAAGTATGGTCCTTATTTAAGATGTGGGTAGAGAAACAATTTACACAAAATAAAAAAAACATATTTTTCGATTTATAAGATGCCCCAAAATATAATATACACCTGGGAGGGCAAAAACCAGGGAGAAAAATATATACTTAACTTGTTGCATCCCTAGTCCAGGAGCATCTTGTAGATGTTCTCCCTCAATTATTGTGTCCTCCTGTGTCCCCTTCTGTCCCACTGTGTCCCTTTCTGGCCCCCATGTATCCCCTTCTGTCCCCCATGTGTCCCCTTTTTGTCCCCAGTGTGTCCCCTTCTGTCCCATTTGGTCTCCTCTGTCCCCTGTTTGGCCTTCACTCCCCGGTGTGTCTCCCACTCCCCCCCATGTGTCTGCCCCTGTGTGTAAATATGGGAAGCGGCAGTGCGACTCACCTCTCCAACAGTGAACACAGACCTCTCCTCTCCTTCACGGCTCCCCTAGTGCCGGTTTCTGGTAATTGCGTCATCAGAAGAGCGGGAGACACATGGAGGGACAGTGCAGGCAGACGTTGTGGCGGGTCGGCGATTTGTATCGGCGGACGTCCATATGTCGGGAACTCCCTGTATTCGGCATATAAGACGTAGGGACTTTTTCTCCCCATTTTTGGGGAGAAAAAGTGTGTCTTATATGCTGAAAAATACAGTAGCTTGCCTTGCTATCAGGCATGGTCGGAATGCTAATTTCTGGTTCCGCTGTAATTCCGCATACCGCCGTTACTGAATTCCGCTACCTGTACATTCCGGCGGTAATCCGGCGGTATTCTGCGGTATTCCGTATGTATGTTTCCAGAATTTTTTTCCGGACTTCCGTAACTTTCGGAAGCGTTACTCAGTCCGTCAGTTGCACATTTCCTACATCGTTTTTGGTTTCTTCTGCCAGTTAAGTTGATCATGAAGATTGTGTTGAAGAGTGTATGGTCAATAAAGTTGTTGTGTATACTGTAAATTTGTCAGAAGCGTACTTTCATAAATTTCCACCTTTTTTTCCCGGAATTCCGGAGTTTTTCACATGTGCACTGGGGGGGGGTGACGCCCAGGCGGAAGTTCGTAGTTGTTGTCACTTCCAGGTAGTCCATGAGAAGTGGGTCATTTCTCCTTCTTTTTGGAGTGGAAGGTGCATCCTGCTGCTTTCGCTCCATTTGCCTTTTGTAATCTAACTACCCTGACCCTGTCACACTAAAGCAAGTACACTCTCTCTCTAATATCACACTAAGGTAATCCTGACTCTCTCTATCTATCACACTAAACTAAGCCTGACTCTTTCTCTATCACACTAAGCTAAGCCTGACTCTCTATCACACTAAGCCAGGGGTCTAGTCCTGGGAAAAGAAGTGAGTGTACTCACTTGGAGAACTCCTGCGCCGCGCATAGCACGGGCGCCAAAATGGGCGTGGTCAAGCACACCGTGGGCGTGGTCATGGGTGGGGCCAAAGATACATGACCTTAGCAGTGATGTAAAAGGTCTGCCGAGGAAGTTTGAGCTCTGCCGTAGTGTATCCCCCAAAAATAGATGTAATCTGACAGCATTTCACCAAAAAGACACATAATCTGGTAGAAGTTCCTCCAAGATACAGATAATATGGAAGTGGTTCCCCCAAAATAGACAATGTGGCAGCAGCAGTTCCACCAACATACACATAATTTGGAAGCAGTTCCCCAAAATACGCGAAACCTGGCAGCGGATCACCCAAAATACACGTAACACCCAAAGGACTTTTAATCTGGCAGTAGTGGTCCCCCAAACATACACAATCTGGCAGCAGTTCCCCAAAATACACGTAATCTGGCAGCAGCCATTCCCCTAACATACACATAATCTGGCAGCTGTTCCCCAAAATACATAACAGTGGTTCCACAAAAATGCAGATAATCTGACAGCAGTTCCCCCCAAATAGGTACCCCCAGGTAGCCAGGTCTATAGGTGTCCCCAGTATAAGTAGCCATAAGTATAGTAGTCCCCAGTATATGTAGCCAGAGGTATAGTTGCCTAGTATATGTAGCCAGGGATATATGTGCCCAGTATATGTAGCCAGTGGGATATGTCCACAGTATATGTAGTCAGGGGTATATGTGCCCAGTATATATAGCCAGGGGTATATGTGCCCAGCATATATAGGCAGGGGTATATGTGCCCCGTATATGTAGCCAGTGGGATATGTCCCCAGTATATGTAGTCAGGGGTATATGTGCCCAGTATATATAGCCAGGGGTATATGTGCCCAGTATATATAGGCAGGGGTATATGTGCCCAGTATATATAGCCAGTGGGATATGTGCCCAGTATATATAGCCAGTGGGATATGTGCCCAGTATATATAGGCAGAGGTATATGTGCCCAGTATATGTAGGCAGGGGTATATGTGCCCAGTATATGTAACCAGGGGTATATGTCCCCAGTATATGTAGGCAGGGGTATATGTGCCCAGTATATGTAGTCAGGGGTATATATGCCTAGTATATGTAGGCAGGGGTATATGTGCCCAGTATATTTAGCCAGGGGTATATATCCCCAGTATATGTAGGCAGGGGGATATGTGCCCAGTATATGTAGCCAGGGGTATATATCCCCAGTATATGTAGGCAGGGGGATATGTGCCCAGTATATGTAGCCAGGGGTATATGTCCCCAGTATATGTAGGCAGGGCTATATGTGCCCAGTATATGTAGTCAGGGGTATATATGCCCAGTATATGTAGGCAGGGGTATATATGCCCAGTATATGTAGTCAGGGGTATATATGCCCAGTATATGTAGGCAGGGGTATATGTGCCCAGGTAGCCAGGTTTGCTCCCAGCAGGAGGGGAGCAGCGCAGAGAAGGAGAGCTATGGGGACAGCGGGGATGGGCGGACATCTCCCCCCCATCCCTCACCTTCGTGCTCCCATTCCTGCCTCTCCCCTCGAGTTTTGTGAAGTGTCAGGCCCGGCGGCGAAAGTGGGCGGAGACTTACTGCGTTCCAGTCGCAAGGGACGCTCCGCTCTGTGTGCGTCTAGTCTGGTCTTCTAGCCGCACATAGAGCGGAGCGTCCCTTGCGGCCAGAAGAAGGCGGTAAGTCTCCGCCCACACTCGCCGCCGGGCCCGACACTTCACAAAACTGGAGGGGAGAGGCAGGAAGGGGAGCATGAAGGTGAGGGATGGGGGGGGGAGATGTCCGCCCATCCCCGCTGTCCCCATAGCTCGCCTTCTCTGCTCTGCTCCCCTCCACACAAGCCAGGGTGAACGGCGTCCACGCTGAAGAAAAAGTGGGTGGACGCCGTTCACCCGCGTCCACGCAGGACTCGACCCCTGCACTAAGCTAAGCCTGACTCTCTCTGGTTCTTCTCACAGCAACTACACTACAATCTATCTCTCACAGTCTCTCAATATACAATCTATCAATAAATCACACCTAGCTACTAAGCTAACTCGCTAAACCTCACTCTAAAGCTCACTCACACAGTCTTTAAAAAGACAATTTTTTTATTAAACAGTACAGTCACAATATGGGTCTGTCTCTCTCCTCTGCTGGGGTCGTCCTCTGCTCCACAAAGACTGAAACCCATGGAATGCAGGACAGCCTCGCCTCTATTTTATACAAGATGGGTGGGATAGCCTGTGATAGGTCGCTAGGATATGGTTGCTAACGTATGATTGGTTTATCTTTTTAAGCAGCCCTATTTGTTCAGCAATTCCGCAATTTTACGCGGAATTCCACGGATTACCGTGTTCCGACGGCTACACTGATTGGCTTATTCATTCCGAATCCTCTGATTGGCTTAAAAATACCGCTTGGCGGTATTGCGGAAGTTCCGCGGAAATCCGGTTCCGTCTACTGTGCAATTCCGGATTCTGCATACCGGCATGGAAATGGAAATTCCGGCCGGTAATGCGGAAATATCAATTCCGCCAATTCCTAATGAGCACCGCTACTTGCTATTTACCCTTTTTGGCGTGCAGCCTGATGTGTGCTACAATATACTATAAAAGAGATAAAGATAAGCAGAAGATGGCTTTTCATCCTTATGCAAATGTAATGGTGTGACTTAAAGTGTACCAAAGACAACGAAATACAAAAAAATTATACATACCTGGGGCAGAATGCTGGCAGCCATGGTAACGAGATAGAGGAGCGCACTGCGCATGCGCCCACTGGTCAAAATGATGGAACTCATTACCGAAGGCTGCGGACGGCGGCGCGGGAGCGATCGGTGCGGAGGGGGCTGGAGGAAGCCCCAGGTATGTATACATTTTTTGTATTTCATCGTGCAGCGTTGCTCGCTCGGATATCGCGGAATTGTAATTTCCGCAATTCCGGCCGGAAATTACGTTTCCGCATCGGAACGCGGAACGCGGAATTTTCCGTTAACAGAAACGGAATTCCGCGGAATTTCCGCGATTCCGGCAGAACGGTATTTTTAAGCCAATCATTGCATTCGGAATGAATGAACCAATCAGGCAACTGCCGGAATTCGGAATTCCGCGGAAATCCGCGAAATTGCTGAACAAATAGGGCTGCTTTAAAAAGATAGACCAATCATACGTTAGCAACCATTTCCTAGCGACCTATCACAACTTATCCCACCCATCTTGTATAAAATAGAGGAGAGGCTGTCCTCCATTTTGTGGGTTTCAGCCTTGTGGAGCAGAGGAGAGAGACAGACCCATATTTTGTTACTGACTGAGTTTGAGATATATACTTTACTGTATAAATAATAAACCAATAGTCTTTTTAAAGACTGTGTGTGAGTGAGCTTAGACTAGAGTGAGGATTAGTGAGTTAGCTGGGTATTTGTGACAGATTGTAGATTGAGTGTGAGAGCTAGATTGTAGTGTAGTGTGTAATATTTGCTGTGAGGAGAATCAGAGAGAGTTAGGCTTAGTTTAGTGTGATAGAGATTCAGGCTTAGGTTAGTGTGATATAGAGAGAGAGAGAGAGTCAGGTTTAGCTTAGAGTGATATATATATAGAGAGAGAGAGAGAGTCAGGTGTAGTGTAGTGTGATAGAGACTTAGAGAGTGTACTTGCTGTAGTGTGAGAGAGGGTCAGGGATAGTTAGCTTACTGTGGTGTGACAGAGTGAGTGTGTGTGTGTGTGTGTATATATATATATATACATATATTTATAATTTTATATATATATATATAAAATTTTTATTTTATCTACTGAGTCCAAAGGCAATGGATCGAAAGCAGCAGGATGCACCTTTCACTCCAAAAAGACAGTGGAGCGATGGTGGATCACGCAAAGCACGTGATCAGGCAGAAGGTGGCAGCAGGAATAGATCCCCTTTGGTACGCAATTTGTTCCCTGTGTTTGGTCGCAGGATAACTATTAATGAGGAACGAGCCAATACTGTCCTGAACTATTTTGAAAAGGAGCCCTGTACCCAGTCTGAGGAATTGTTAGGTAGTCTTGACAGTCACAGCAGCACCAGTTCTCATGTTCCTCGTGAGGCTGCGAAAACCCTGGCGGCAGTTGCTGATTGTGATGTGGTTGCCTCCTCCCAGTGCTCTTCTCCAGAGCTAAATTTAACATTTCAGGATGAGGAGAGGGATTTGCAAAAAGATTTGGATGAGGCATTGGCAGAGACCTTGGGTCCAAGCTCTCAAGAAATAGTGGGTGATGTTTTGACAGAAATGGCCCCCATTTTTTTGTCATGCAGAAAAGCTCCACAAGCTTGTGACACCAGTGGTACTACTCAACTTCTTAATACAACCACTGATTTGCACAGTGTGCAGGTGGAGGGACAAGATGATAATTCTGTGGTTGAAGTAGATGATTGTGAGGCTAATGTTCCTACATGGACGGCATCTCGTGGCCTAGGTGTCAGCAGCAGTAGGCACAATCACCATGGTCAAAGTGATCATCCAGTTGGCCAGCAACTTCCAGCTGTAATTCCTGTTGCAGCCAAGTCCAATGCTGGTAAAAAAACAACCAAAAAAACCAGTAGGAGTGCAGAAAGGTCATCCCCGGCATGGCATTTCTTTACAGACCATGCAGAGGACGTTTGCAAGGTGGTCTGTACCATATGCCGCAAAGCGGTAAGCAGAGGCCAAAAGGGCAGCGGCTTTGGCACTTCTGGCATGAGAAGCCATCTGCGCGTCCATCACCACAGTGCATTTCAGTGGGTACAGAATTCTGGGAAGAGTGTGGCTGGAACAGCAGCAACAGCAGGCCCACCCCTTCCTCCTTCCAGCCTTCGGCCTGTCCCTATTCAGCCTGCACCTTCCCAATCCTGTCCGATTCTCTCTGCATGCCAGGCTGGAATAGTGCACCAATCCACCTCATTAGGTTTTCAGCGCCAGCCTTCGGTTCCTGAAATGTTGCAGAGGAAGCGTATGCTCCCTGCAAATGACAAATTTGTTGTAAAAAATAATGGGCTCCTGGCAAAAATGTTGGCCCAACAGCTGCTACCCTACAATTTTGTGGACAGTGCCCCCTTCCGCAAACTTATGAGCAGTGTGGCGCCACAATGGAGGATCCCCAGCCGACATTATTTTGCCAGGAAAGCGATACCTGCCCTACACCAGCAAATGGTGGCGTGTGTAGCCCGGTCAATGGACCATGCGGTGGGTGGAAAGGTCCATTTTACTACAGATGCCTGGAGCAGCAGGCATGGGCAGGGGAAGTATATAACTTATACAGCCCATTGGGTCATTCTACATCGTGCTGGGGATGGTGGAAGATCTTGTCCAGTATCTCAACAGCTTGTGGTGCCACCTCGTGGGGTCAAGGGGAGGCCCGCTCCACTCCCCTCTGCCACCTGTTCTGTGGCAGGCCAGGTAGTTGATGAGCCTCCCATCAAGCAGTTTCGCTCGTATACTGGCATGCAGCACCATCGATGCCAAGCAATGCTGAAGCTGGTATCGATGGAAGAGAAGAGGCAAACAGGATCTGAAATCCTTAGTGCCTTTGAAGATCAGATCCGCCAGTGGTTGGCCCCACGGAAACTTCTTACAGGAATTGTCGTCTCTGACAATGGGTCTAATATGCTGTCTGCTATGCGTCTAGGTGGCTACACCCATCTTCCCTGTTTGGCCCACGTCTTCAATCTTATAGTTAGTAAGTTCTTAGGAACATATGAAGGGTTAAAGGACGCTGTTTCAACAGCACGAAAGGTGTCAGCTCACATCCGGCGCTCAGCAACCGCCTCCGCTTCTTTGAAGTTGTTGCAGCGCCGTCATAATCTTCCGCAGCACAGACTCATAAGTGATTGCCCAACGCGGTGGAACTCCACCCTCTACATGTTGCAGAGGTTGTGGGAGCAGCGAATGGCAGTCAGAATCTATCTTTCTGAGACAGCTTCCTCAAATTTGTCACTGGACTACATTACTGGGGACCAGTGGGAGCAAATTGGTCAGGTTTGCCAAGTTTTGCAGCCTTTCGAGCAAGCCACAAAGTTGGTCAGCATGGAGAACTGTAGCATCTCACAAGTACTCCCCCTTATCTTCATGCTTGACAAAATGTTGTTTAACTTGCTTGGACGTGGAGATCAGAGTGCACAGGCAAATTCGGGAGTGTCTGATCATGCTGATGCCCAGGAAGAGGACGTAGGAGAGGCAGAGGTTGAGGAGGAGGAGGAAGAGGCAATTGTACGGGGGTGGGAAGAGATTGATGAGCTGCTGGAGCAGGATGGTGACAGCTGTGATAACAGGCCGGAAGAGGAGATTTCTGGCAGGCACCTCTTTCCTATGGCTGCTCACATGATCCAGTGCTTCAAGAGTGACCCCCGGATAAAGAAATTGAAAGTGAGGCTGGACATGTGGGTGGCCACCATTTTAGATCCCCGCTGTAAAGGGAAATTAAGGCAGTTCCTACCCCCATCCCAGGCAGACAACATGATGCGAAAGATCCATGAAGCCCTTGCTCGCTGGGTTGAAGATGCTTTTCCCGCACCTTCACCCCGGGCCACAGTTTTCACTCCTCTGCAAAGTACTCAGCAAAGTTGTGGTGGTCCCAGCAGTACCAAAAAACCACAAAATTTGCTGAGTATGTTTTATGATTTTTATCAGCCAGAGTCTTCCAATGCTCCATGCAGCAGCACCAGCAGCAATAGTAGTCACCGCCAGCGGCTGGACCGTATGGTGAGTGACTATTTAGGGTCGGCTAGTGCTCCTGATAACATAGAGAGTAATGACCCCATGGAGTACTGGACCAAAAAAATTGACACCTGGCCAGAACTTGCTCAGTATGCGCTGGAGGTACTTGCATGCCCCGCCTCAAGTGTTCTATCTGAGAGAGTGTTTAGTGCGGCAGGTGGCGTGGTCACTGACTACCGGACACGTCTGTCTGCAGAAAATGTGGACAGACTCACATTCATCAAAATGAACGAATCCTGGATTAATGATGATTTTAATGCCCCTCTTATTGATCCTTAAGGAGACCAAATAAAATAAAATTGTTGAAGAAGATGAAAATTATCCCTTACAAACTTGGCGAATATTGTATCTGATTTTTTCCCCCGTGAATTTTACATCAAAAACCTGCAGTCTCAAACCTAATATGATACTTACTACTACTGCTGTGACAAGTCTACTGCCGGACGTTATATCCTTCAACACAGGTCCCTAAGGGGCAAGGGCCTGTGTACTCTGCTGCCGTTACCTGCTGTCTCAAGACTCTAAAACCTAATGATACTTACTACTGCTGTGACAAGTCCATTTCCTGGACGTTATATCCTTCAAACCATGTCTCTAAAGGGCAAGGGCCTGTCTACTCTGCTGCCGTTACCTGCTGTCTCAAGACTCTAAGACCTAATGATACTTACTACTGCTGTGACAAGTCCATTTCCTGGACGTTATATCCTTCAACACAGGTCCCTAAGGGGCAAGGGCCTGTCTACTCTGCTGCCGTTACCTGCTGTCTCAAGACTCTAAAACCTAATGATACTTACTACTGCTGTGACAAGTCCATTTCCTGGACGTTATATCCTTCAACACAGGTCCCTAAGGGGCAAGGGCCTGTCTACTCTGCTGCCGTTACCTGCTGTCTCAAGACTCTAAGACCTAATGATACTTACTACTGCTGTGACAAGTCCATTTCCTGGACGTTATATCCTTCAAACCATGTCTCTAAAGGGCAAGGGCCTGTCTACTCTGCTGCCGTTACCTGCTGTCTCAAGACTCTAAGACCTAATGATACTTACTACTGCTTTGACAAGTCCATTTCCTGGACTTTATATCCTTCAACACAGGTCCCTAAGGGGCAAGGGCCTGTCTACTCTGCTGCCGTTACCTGCTGTCTCAAGACTCTAAGACCTAATGATACTTACTACTGCTGTGACAAGTCCATTTCCTGGACGTTATATCCTTCAACACAGGTCCCTAAGGGGCAAGGGCCTGTCTACTCTGCTGCCGTTACCTGCTGTCTCAAGACTCTAAGACCTAATGATACTTACTACTGCTGTGACAAGTCCATTTCCTGGACGTTATATCCTTCAACACAGGTCCCTAAGGGGCAAGGGCCTGTCTACTCTGCTGCCGTTACCTGCTGTCTCAAGACTCTAAAACCTAATGATACTTACTACTGCTGTGACAAGTCCATTTCCTGGACGTTATATCCTTCAAACCATGTCTCTAAAGGGCAAGGGCCTGTCTACTCTGCTGCCGTTACCTGCTGTCTCAAGACTCTAAGACCTAATGATACTTACTACTGCTGTGACAAGTCAATTTCCTGGACGTTATATCCTTCAACACAGGTCCCTAAGGGGCAAGGGCCTGTCTACTCTGCTGCCGTTACCTGCTGTCTCAAGACTCTAAGACCTAATGATACTTACTACTGCTGTGACAAGTCCATTTCCTGGACGTTATATCCTTCAAACCATGTCTCTAAAGGGCAAGGGCCTGTCTACTCTGCTGCCGTTACCTGCTGTCTCAAGACTCTAAAACCTAATGATACTTACTACTGCTGTGACAAGTCCATTTCCTGGACGTTATATCCTTCAAACCATGTCTCTAAAGGGCAAGGGCCTGTCTACTCTGCTGCCGTTACCTGCTGTCTCAAGACTCTAAGACCTAATGATACTTACTACTACTGCTGTGACAAGTGTACTGCCGGACGTTATATCCTTCAACCCATGTCTCTAAGGGGCAAGGGCCTGTCTACTCTGCTGCCGTTATCCTGCTGTCTCAAGACTCTAAAACCTAATGATACTTACTACTGCTGTGACAAGTCTACTGCCGGACGTTATATCCTTCAACCCAGGTCCCTAAGGGGCAAGGGCCTGTCTACTATGCTGCCGTTACCTGCTGTCTCAAGACTCTAAGACCTAATGATACTTACTACTGCTGTGACAAGTCCATTTCCTGGACGTTATATCCTTCAAACCATGTCCCTAAGGGGCAAGGGCCTGTCTACTCTGCTGCCGTTACCTGCTGTCTCAAGACTCTAAGACCTAATGATACTTACTACTGCTGTGACAAGTCCATTTCCTGGACGTTATATCCTTCAAACCATGTCTCTAAAGGGCAAGGGCCTGTCTACTCTGCTGCCGTTACCTGCTGTCTCAAGACTCTAAGACCTAATGATACTTACTACTGCTGTGACAAGTCCATTTCCTGGACTTTATATCCTTCAACACAGGTCCCTAAGGGGCAAGGGCCTGTCTACTCTGCTGCCGTTACCTGCTGTCTCAAGACTCTAAGACCTAATGATACTTACTACTGCTGTGACAAGTCCATTTCCTGGACGTTATATCCTTCAAACCAGGTCCCTAAGGGGCAAGGGCCTGTCTACTCTGCTGCCGTTACCTGCTGTCTCAAGACTCTAAAACCTAATGATACTTACTACTGCTGTGACAAGTCCATTTCCTGGACGTTATATCCTTCAAACCATGTCTCTAAAGGGCAAGGGCCTGTCTACTCTGCTGCCGTTACCTGCTGTCTCAAGACTCTAAGACCTAATGATACTTACTACTGCTGTGACAAGTCCATTTCCTGGACGTTATATCCTTCAAACCATGTCTCTAAAGGGCAAGGGCCTGTCTACTCTGCTGCCGTTACCTGCTGTCTCAAGACTCTAAAACCTAATGATACTTACTACTGCTGTGACAAGTCCATTTCCTGGACGTTATATCCTTCAACACAGGTCGCTAAGGGGCAAGGGCCTGTCTACTCTGCTGCCGTTACCTGCTGTCTCAAGACTCTAAAACCTAATGATACTTACTACTGCTGTGACAAGTCCATTTCCTGGACGTTATATCCTTCAACACAGGTCCCTAAGGGGCAAGGGCCTGTCTACTCTGCTGCCGTTACCTGCTGTCTCAAGACTCTAAGACCTAATGATACTTACTACTGCTGTGACAAGTCCATTTCCTGGACGTTATATCCTTCAAACCATGTCTCTAAAGGGCAAGGGCCTGTCTACTCTGCTGCCGTTACCTGCTGTCTCAAGACTCTAAGACCTAATGATACTTACTACTGCTTTGACAAGTCCATTTCCTGGACTTTATATCCTTCAACACAGGTCCCTAAGGGGCAAGGGCCTGTCTACTCTGCTGCCGTTACCTGCTGTCTCAAGACTCTAAGACCTAATGATACTTACTACTGCTGTGACAAGTCCATTTCCTGGACGTTATATCCTTCAACACAGGTCCCTAAGGGGCAAGGGCCTGTCTACTCTGCTGCCGTTACCTGCTGTCTCAAGACTCTAAGACCTAATGATACTTACTACTGCTGTGACAAGTCCATTTCCTGGACGTTATATCCTTCAACACAGGTCCCTAAGGGGCAAGGGCCTGTCTACTCTGCTGCCGTTACCTGCTGTCTCAAGACTCTAAAACCTAATGATACTTACTACTGCTGTGACAAGTCCATTTCCTGGACGTTATATCCTTCAAACCATGTCTCTAAAGGGCAAGGGCCTGTCTACTCTGCTGCCGTTACCTGCTGTCTCAAGACTCTAAGACCTAATGATACTTACTACTGCTGTGACAAGTCCATTTCCTGGACGTTATATCCTTCAACACAGGTCCCTAAGGGGCAAGGGCCTGTCTACTCTGCTGCCGTTACCTGCTGTCTCAAGACTCTAAGACCTAATGATACTTACTACTGCTGTGACAAGTCCATTTCCTGGACGTTATATCCTTCAAACCATGTCTCTAAAGGGCAAGGGCCTGTCTACTCTGCTGCCGTTACCTGCTGTCTCAAGACTCTAAAACCTAATGATACTTACTACTGCTGTGACAAGTCCATTTCCTGGACGTTATATCCTTCAAACCATGTCTCTAAAGGGCAAGGGCCTGTCTACTCTGCTGCCGTTACCTGCTGTCTCAAGACTCTAAAACCTAATGATACTTACTACTACTGCTGTGACAAGTGTACTGCCGGACGTTATATCCTTCAACCCATGTCTCTAAGGGGCAAGGGCCTGTCTACTCTGCTGCCGTTATCCTGCTGTCTCAAGACTCTAAAACCTAATGATACTTACTACTGCTGTGACAAGTCTACTGCCGGACGTTATATCCTTCAACCCAGGTCCCTAAGGGGCAAGGGCCTGTCTACTATGCTGCCGTTACCTGCTGTCTCAAGACTCTAAGACCTAATGATACTTACTACTGCTGTGACAAGTCCATTTCCTGGACGTTATATCCTTCAAACCATGTCCCTAAGGGGCAAGGGCCTGTCTACTCTGCTGCCGTTACCTGCTGTCTCAAGACTCTAAGACCTAATGATACTTACTACTGCTGTGACAAGTCCATTTCCTGGACGTTATATCCTTCAAACCATGTCTCTAAAGGGCAAGGGCCTGTCTACTCTGCTGCCGTTACCTGCTGTCTCAAGACTCTAAGACCTAATGATACTTACTACTGCTGTGACAAGTCCATTTCCTGGACTTTATATCCTTCAACACAGGTCCCTAAGGGGCAAGGGCCTGTCTACTCTGCTGCCGTTACCTGCTGTCTCAAGACTCTAAAACCTAATGATACTTACTACTGCTGTGACAAGTACACTGCCGGACGTTATATCCTACAACCCAGGTCCCTAAGGGGCAAGGGCCTGTCTACTCTGCTGCCGTTACCTGCTGTCTCAAGACTCTAAAACCTAATGATACTTACTACTGCTGTGACAAGTCCATTTCCTGGACGTTATATCCTTCAACACAGGTCCCTAAGGGGCAAGGGCCTGTCTACTCTGCTGCCGTTACCTGCTGTCTCAAGACTCTAAGACCTAATGATACTTACTACTGCTGTGACAAGTCCATTTCCTGGACGTTATATCCTTCAACACAGGTCCCTAAGGGGCAAGGGCCTGTCTACTCTGCTGCCGTTACCTGCTGTCTCAAGACTCTAAAACCTAATGATACTTACTACTGCTGTGACAAGTCCATTTCCTGGACGTTATATCCTTCAAACCATGTCTCTAAAGGGCAAGGGCCTGTCTACTCTGCTGCCGTTACCTGCTGTCTCAAGACTCTAAGACCTAATGAAACTTACTACTGCTGTGACAAGTCCATTTCCTGGACGTTATATCCTTCAAACCATGTCCCTAAGGGGCAAGGGCCTGTCTACTCTGCTGCCGTTACCTGCTGTCTCAAGACTCTAAGACCTAATGATACTTACTACTGCTGTGACAAGTCCATTTCCTGGACGTTATATCCTTCAAACCATGTCTCTAAAGGGCAAGGGCCTGTCTACTCTGCTGCCGTTACCTGCTGTCTCAAGACTCTAAGACCTAATGATACTTACTACTGCTGTGACAAGTCCATTTCCTGGACTTTATATCCTTCAACACAGGTCCCTAAGGGGCAAGGGCCTGTCTTGTCTGCTGCCGTTACCTGCTGTCTCAAGACTCTAAGACCTAATGATACTTACTACTGCTGTGACAAGTCCATTTCCTGGACGTTATATCCTTCAACACAGGTCCCTAAGGGGCAAGGGCCTGTCTACTCTGCTGCCGTTACCTGCTGTCTCAAGACTCTAAAACCTAATGATACTTACTACTGCTGTGACAAGTCCATTTCCTGGACGTTATATCCTTCAAACCATGTCTCTAAAGGGCAAGGGCCTGTCTACTCTGCTGCCGTTACCTGCTGTCTCAAGACTCTAAGACCTAATGATACTTACTACTGCTGTGACAAGTCCATTTCCTGGACGTTATATCCTTCAAACCATGTCTCTAAAGGGCAAGGGCCTGTCTACTCTGCTGCCGTTACCTGCTGTCTCAAGACTCTAAGACCTAATGATACTTACTACTGCTGTGACAAGTCCATTTCCTGGACTTTATATCCTTCAACACAGGTCCCTAAGGGGCAAGGGCCTGTCTACTCTGCTGCCGTTACCTGCTGTCTCAAGACTCTAAAACCTAATGATACTTACTACTGCTGTGACAAGTCCATTTCCTGGACGTTATATCCTTCAACACAGGTCCCTAAGGGGCAAGGGCCTGTCTACTCTGCTGCCGTTACCTGCTGTCTCAAGACTCTAAAACCTAATGATACTTACTACTGCTGTGACAAGTCCATTTCCTGGACGTTATATCCTTCAACACAGGTCCCTAAGGGGCAAGGGCCTGTCTACTCTGCTGCCGTTACCTGCTGTCTCAAGACTCTAAGACCTAATGATACTTACTACTGCTGTGACAAGTCCATTTCCTGGACTTTATATCCTTCAACACAGGTCCCTAAGGGGCAAGGGCCTGTCTACTCTGCTGCCGTTACCTGCTGTCTCAAGACTCTAAAACCTAATGATACTTACTACTGCTGTGACAAGTCCATTTCCTGGACGTTATATCCTTCAACACAGGTCCCTAAGGGGCAAGGGCCTGTCTACTCTGCTGCCGTTACCTGCTGTCTCAAGACTCTAAAACCTAATGATACTTACTACTGCTGTGACAAGTCCATTTCCTGGACTTTATATCCTTCAACACAGGTCCCTAAGGGGCAAGGGCCTGTCTACTCTGCTGCCGTTACCTGCTGTCTCAAGACTCTAAGACCTAATGATACTTACTACTGCTGTGACAAGTCCATTTCCTGGACGTTATATCCTTCAAACCAGGTCCCTAAGGGGCAAGGGCCTGTCTACTCTGCTGCCGTTACCTGCTGTCTCAAGACTCTAAAACCTAATGATACTTACTACTGCTGTGACAAGTCCATTTCCTGGACGTTATATCCTTCAAACCATGTCTCTAAAGGGCAAGGGCCTGTCTACTCTGCTGCCGTTACCTGCTGTCTCAAGACTCTAAGACCTAATGATACTTACTACTGCTGTGACAAGTCCATTTCCTGGACGTTATATCCTTCAAACCATGTCTCTAAAGGGCAAGGGCCTGTCTACTCTGCTGCCGTTACCTGCTGTCTCAAGACTCTAAAACCTAATGATACTTACTACTGCTGTGACAAGTCCATTTCCTGGACGTTATATCCTTCAACACAGGTCCCTAAGGGGCAAGGGCCTGTCTACTCTGCTGCCGTTACCTGCTGTCTCAAGACTCTAAGACCTAATGATACTTACTACTGCTGTGACAAGTCCATTTCCTGGACGTTATATCCTTCAAACCATGTCTCTAAAGTGCAAGGGCCTGTCTACTCTGCTGCCGTTACCTGCTGTCTCAAGACTCTAAGACCTAATGATACTTACTACTGCTTTGACAAGTCCATTTCCTGGACTTTATATCCTTCAACACAGGTCCCTAAGGGGCAAGGGCCTGTCTACTCTGCTGCCGTTACCTGCTGTCTCAAGACTCTAAGACCTAATGATACTTACTACTGCTGTGACAAGTCCATTTCCTGGACGTTATATCCTTCAACACAGGTCCCTAAGGGGCAAGGGCCTGTCTACTCTGCTGCCGTTACCTGCTGTCTCAAGACTCTAAGACCTAATGATACTTACTACTGCTGTGACAAGTCCATTTCCTGGACGTTATATCCTTCAACACAGGTCCCTAAGGGGCAAGGGCCTGTCTACTCTGCTGCCGTTACCTGCTGTCTCAAGACTCTAAAACCTAATGATACTTACTACTGCTGTGACAAGTCCATTTCCTGGACGTTATATCCTTCAAACCATGTCTCTAAAGGGCAAGGGCCTGTCTACTCTGCTGCCGTTACCTGCTGTCTCAAGACTCTAAGACCTAATGATACTTACTACTGCTGTGACAAGTCCATTTCCTGGACGTTATATCCTTCAACACAGGTCCCTAAGGGGCAAGGGCCTGTCTACTCTGCTGCCGTTACCTGCTGTCTCAAGACTCTAAGACCTAATGATACTTACTACTGCTGTGACAAGTCCATTTCCTGGACGTTATATCCTTCAAACCATGTCTCTAAAGGGCAAGGGCCTGTCTACTCTGCTGCCGTTACCTGCTGTCTCAAGACTCTAAAACCTAATGATACTTACTACTGCTGTGACAAGTCCATTTCCTGGACGTTATATCCTTCAAACCATGTCTCTAAAGGGCAAGGGCCTGTCTACTCTGCTGCCGTTACCTGCTGTCTCAAGACTCTAAAACCTAATGATACTTACTACTACTGCTGTGACAAGTGTACTGCCGGACGTTATATCCTTCAACCCATGTCTCTAAGGGGCAAGGGCCTGTCTACTCTGCTGCCGTTATCCTGCTGTCTCAAGACTCTAAAACCTAATGATACTTACTACTGCTGTGACAAGTCTACTGCCGGACGTTATATCCTTCAACCCAGGTCCCTAAGGGGCAAGGGCCTGTCTACTATGCTGCCGTTACCTGCTGTCTCAAGACTCTAAGACCTAATGATACTTACTACTGCTGTGACAAGTCCATTTCCTGGACGTTATATCCTTCAAACCATGTCCCTAAGGGGCAAGGGCCTGTCTACTCTGCTGCCGTTACCTGCTGTCTCAAGACTCTAAGACCTAATGATACTTACTACTGCTGTGACAAGTCCATTTCCTGGACGTTATATCCTTCAAACCATGTCTCTAAAGGGCAAGGGCCTGTCTACTCTGCTGCCGTTACCTGCTGTCTCAAGACTCTAAGACCTAATGATACTTACTACTGCTGTGACAAGTCCATTTCCTGGACTTTATATCCTTCAACACAGGTCCCTAAGGGGCAAGGGCCTGTCTACTCTGCTGCCGTTACCTGCTGTCTCAAGACTCTAAGACCTAATGATACTTACTACTGCTGTGACAAGTCCATTTCCTGGACGTTATATCCTTCAAACCAGGTCCCTAAGGGGCAAGGGCCTGTCTACTCTGCTGCCGTTACCTGCTGTCTCAAGACTCTAAAACCTAATGATACTTACTACTGCTGTGACAAGTCCATTTCCTGGACGTTATATCCTTCAAACCATGTCTCTAAAGGGCAAGGGCCTGTCTACTCTGCTGCCGTTACCTGCTGTCTCAAGACTCTAAGACCTAATGATACTTACTACTGCTGTGACAAGTCCATTTCCTGGACGTTATATCCTTCAAACCATGTCTCTAAAGGGCAAGGGCCTGTCTACTCTGCTGCCGTTACCTGCTGTCTCAAGACTCTAAGACCTAATGATACTTACTACTGCTGTGACAAGTCCATTTCCTGGACTTTATATCCTTCAACACAGGTCCCTAAGGGGCAAGGGCCTGTCTACTCTGCTGCCGTTACCTGCTGTCTCAAGACTCTAAGACCTAATGATACTTACTACTGCTGTGACAAGTCCATTTCCTGGACGTTATATCCTTCAAACCAGGTCCCTAAGGGGCAAGGGCCTGTCTACTCTGCTGCCGTTACCTGCTGTCTCAAGACTCTAAAACCTAATGATACTTACTACTGCTGTGACAAGTCCATTTCCTGGACGTTATATCCTTCAAACCATGTCTCTAAAGGGCAAGGGCCTGTCTACTCTGCTGCCGTTACCTGCTGTCTCAAGACTCTAAGACCTAATGATACTTACTACTGCTGGGACAAGTCCATTTCCTGGACGTTATATCCTTCAAACCATGTCTCTAAAGGGCAAGGGCCTGTCTACTCTGCTGCCGTTACCTGCTGTCTCAAGACTCTAAAACCTAATGATACTTACTACTGCTGTGACAAGTCCATTTCCTGGACGTTATATCCTTCAACACAGGTCGCTAAGGGGCAAGGGCCTGTCTACTCTGCTGCCGTTACCTGCTGTCTCAAGACTCTAAAACCTAATGATACTTACTACTGCTGTGACAAGTCCATTTCCTGGACGTTATATCCTTCAACACAGGTCCCTAAGGGGCAAGGGCCTGTCTACTCTGCTGCCGTTACCTGCTGTCTCAAGACTCTAAGACCTAATGATACTTACTACTGCTGTGACAAGTCCATTTCCTGGACGCTATATCCTTTAAACCATGTCTCTAAAGGGCAAGGGCCTGTCTACTCTGCTGCCGTTACCTGCTGTCTCAAGACTCTAAGACCTAATGATACTTACTTCTGCTTTGACAAGTCCATTTCCTGGACTTTATATCCTTCAACACAGGTCCCTAAGGGGCAAGGGCCTGTCTACTCTGCTGCCGTTACCTGCTGTCTCAAGACTCTAAGACCTAATGATACTTACTACTGCTGTGACAAGTCCATTTCCTGGACGTTATATCCTTCAACACAGGTCCCTAAGGGGCAAGGGCCTGTCTACTCTGCTGCCGTTACCTGCTGTCTCAAGACTCTAAGACATAATGATACTTACTACTGCTGTGACAAGTCCATTTCCTGGACGTTATATCCTTCAACACAGGTCCCTAAGGGGCAAGGGCCTGTCTACTCTGCTGCCGTTACCTGCTGTCTCAAGACTCTAAAACCTAATGATACTTACTACTGCTGTGACAAGTCCATTTCCTGGACGTTATATCCTTCAAACCATGTCTCTAAAGGGCAAGGGCCTGTCTACTCTGCTGCCGTTACCTGCTGTCTCAAGACTCTAAGACCTAATGATACTTACTACTGCTGTGACAAGTCCATTTCCTGGACGTTATATCCTTCAACACAGGTCCCTAAGGGGCAAGGGCCTGTCTACTCTGCTGCCGTTACCTGCTGTCTCAAGACTCTAAGACCTAATGATACTTACTACTGCTGTGACAAGTCCATTTCCTGGACGTTATATCCTTCAAACCATGTCTCTAAAGGGCAAGGGCCTGTCTACTCTGCTGCCGTTACCTGCTGTCTCAAGACTCTAAAACCTAATGATACTTACTACTGCTGTGACAAGTCCATTTCCTGGACGTTATATCCTTCAAACCATGTCTCTAAAGGGCAAGGGCCTGTCTACTCTGCTGCCGTTACCTGCTGTCTCAAGACTCTAAAACCTAATGATACTTACTACTACTGCTGTGACAAGTGTACTGCCGGACGTTATATCCTTCAACCCATGTCTCTAAGGGGCAAGGGCCTGTCTACTCTGCTGCCGTTATCCTGCTGTCTCAAGACTCTAAAACCTAATGATACTTACTACTGCTGTGACAAGTCTACTGCCGGACGTTATATCCTTCAACCCAGGTCCCTAAGGGGCAAGGGCCTGTCTACTATGCTGCCGTTACCTGCTGTCTCAAGACTCTAAGACCTAATGATACTTACTACTGCTGTGACAAGTCCATTTCCTGGACGTTATATCCTTCAAACCATGTCCCTAAGGGGCAAGGGCCTGTCTACTCTGCTGCCGTTACCTGCTGTCTCAAGACTCTAAGACCTAATGATACTTACTACTGCTGTGACAAGTCCATTTCCTGGACGTTATATCCTTCAACACAGGTCCCTAAGGGGCAAGGGCCTGTCTCCTCTGCTGCCGTTACCTGCTGTCTCAAGACTATAAAACCTAATGATACTTACTACTGCTGTGACAAGTCTACTGCCGGACGTTATATCCTACAACCCAGGTCCCTAAGGGGCAAGGGCCTGTCTACTCTGCTGCCGTTACCTGCTGTCTCAAGACTCTAAAACCTAATGATACTTACTACTGCTGTGACAAGTCCATTTCCTGGACGTTATATCCTTCAACACAGGTCCCTAAGGGGCAAGGGCCTGTCTACTCTGCTGCCGTTACCTGCTGTCTCAAGACTCTAAGACCTAATGATACTTACTACTGCTGTGACAAGTCCATTTCCTGGACGTTATATCCTTCAACACAGGTCCCTAAGGGGCAAGGGCCTGTCTACTCTGCTGCCGTTACCTGCTGTCTCAAGACTCTAAAACCTAATGATACTTACTACTGCTGTGACAAGTCCATTTCCTGGACGTTATATCCTTCAAACCATGTCTCTAAAGGGCAAGGGCCTGTCTACTCTGCTGCCGTTACCTGCTGTCTCAAGACTCTAAGACCTAATGAAACTTACTACTGCTGTGACAAGTCCATTTCCTGGACGTTATATCCTTCAAACCATGTCCCTAAGGGGCAAGGGCCTGTCTACTCTGCTGCCGTTACCTGCTGTCTCAAGACTCTAAGACCTAATGATACTTACTACTGCTGTGACAAGTCCATTTCCTGGACGTTATATCCTTCAAACCATGTCTCTAAAGGGCAAGGGCCTGTCTACTCTGCTGCCGTTACCTGCTGTCTCAAGACTCTAAGACCTAATGATACTTACTACTGCTGTGACAAGTCCATTTCCTGGACTTTATATCCTTCAACACAGGTCCCTAAGGGGCAAGGGCCTGTCTTGTCTGCTGCCGTTACCTGCTGTCTCAAGACTCTAAGACCTAATGATACTTACTACTGCTGTGACAAGTCCATTTCCTGGACGTTATATCCTTCAACACAGGTCCCTAAGGGGCAAGGGCCTGTCTACTCTGCTGCCGTTACCTGCTGTCTCAAGACTCTAAAACCTAATGATACTTACTACTGCTGTGACAAGTCCATTTCCTGGACGTTATATCCTTCAAACCATGTCTCTAAAGGGCAAGGGCCTGTCTACTCTGCTGCCGTTACCTGCTGTCTCAAGACTCTAAGACCTAATGATACTTACTACTGCTGTGACAAGTCCATTTCCTGGACGTTATATCCTTCAAACCATGTCTCTAAAGGGCAAGGGCCTGTCTACTCTGCTGCCGTTACCTGCTGTCTCAAGACTCTAAGACCTAATGATACTTACTACTGCTGTGACAAGTCCATTTCCTGGACTTTATATCCTTCAACACAGGTCCCTAAGGGGCAAGGGCCTGTCTACTCTGCTGCCGTTACCTGCTGTCTCAAGACTCTAAAAACTAATGATACTTACTACTGCTGTGACAAGTCCATTTCCTGGACGTTATATCCTTCAACACAGGTCCCTAAGGGGCAAGGGCCTGTCTACTCTGCTGCCGTTACCTGCTGTCTCAAGACTCTAAAACCTAATGATACTTACTACTGCTGTGACAAGTCCATTTCCTGGACGTTATATCCTTCAACACAGGTCCCTAAGGGGCAAGGGCCTGTCTACTCTGCTGCCGTTACCTGCTGTCTCAAGACTCTAAGACCTAATGATACTTACTACTGCTGTGACAAGTCCATTTCCTGGACTTTATATCCTTCAACACAGGTCCCTAAGGGGCAAGGGCCTGTCTACTCTGCTGCCGTTACCTGCTGTCTCAAGACTCTAAAACCTAATGATACTTACTACTGCTGTGACAAGTCCATTTCCTGGACGTTATATCCTTCAACACAGGTCCCTAAGGGGCAAGGGCCTGTCTACTCTGCTGCCGTTACCTGCTGTCTCAAGACTCTAAAACCTAATGATACTTACTACTGCTGTGACAAGGGCATTTCCTGGACTTTATATCCTTCAACACAGGTCCCTAAGGGGCAAGGGCCTGTCTACTCTGCTGCCGTTACCTGCTGTCTCAAGACTCTAAGACCTAATGATACTTACTACTGCTGTGACAAGTCCATTTCCTGGACGTTATATCCTTCAAACCATGTCTCTAAAGGGCAAGGGCCTGTCTACTCTGCTGCCGTTACCTGCTGTCTCAAGACTCTAAGACCTAATGATACTTACTACTGCTGTGACAAGTCCATTTCCTGGACGTTATATCCTTCAAACCATGTCTCTAAGGGGCAAGGGCCTGTCTACTCTGCTGCCGTTACCTGCTGTCTCAAGACTCTAAAACCTAATGATACTTACTACTGCTGTGACAAGTCCATTTCCTGGACGTTATATCCTTCAAACCATGTCTCTAAAGGGCAAGGGCCTGTCTACTCTGCTGCCGTTACCTGCTGTCTCAAGACTCTAAGACCTAATGATACTTACTACTGCTGTGACAAGTCCATTTCCTGGACGTTATATCCTTCAAACCATGTCTCTAAAGGGCAAGGGCCTGTCTACTCTGCTGCCGTTACCTGCTGTCTCAAGACTCTAAAACCTAATGATACTTACTACTGCTGTGACAAGTCCATTTCCTGGACGTTATATCCTTCAAACCATGTCTCTAAAGGGCAAGGGCCTGTCTACTCTGCTGCCGTTACCTGCTGTCTCAAGACTCTAAGACCTAATGATACTTACTACTGCTGTGACAAGTCCATTTCCTGGACGTTATATCCTTCAAACCATGTCTCTAAAGGGCAAGGGCCTGTCTACTCTGCTGCCGTTACCTGCTGTCTCAAGACTCTAAGACCTAATGATACTTACTACTGCTGTGACAAGTCCATTTCCTGGACGTTATATCCTTCAACACAGGTCCCTAAGGGGCAAGGGCCTGTCTACTCTGCTGCCGTTACCTGCTGTCTCAAGACTCTAAGACCTAATGATACTTACTACTGCTGTGACAAGTCCATTTCCTGGACGTTATATCCTTCAAACCATGTCTCTAAAGGGCAAGGGCCTGTCTACTCTGCTGCCGTTACCTGCTGTCTCAAGACTCTAAAACCTAATGATACTTACTACTGCTGTGACAAGTCCATTTCCTGGACGTTATATCCTTCAACACAGGTCCCTAAGGGGCAAGGGCCTGTCTACTCTGCTGCCGTTACCTGCTGTCTCTAAACTCTAAGACCTAATGATACTTACTACTGCTGTGACAAGTCCATTTCCTGGACGTTATATCCTTCAACACAGGTCCCTAAGGGGCAAGGGCCTGTCTACTCTGCTGCCGTTACCTGCTGTCTCAAGACTCTAAAACCTAATGATACTTACTACTGCTGTGACAAGTCCATTTCCTGGACGTTATATCCTTCAAACCATGTCTCTAAAGGGCAAGGGCCTGTCTACTCTGCTGCCGTTACCTGCTGTCTCAAGACTCTAAGACCTAATGATACTTACTACTGCTGTGACAAGTCCATTTCCTGGACTTTATATCCTTCAACACAGGTCCCTAAGGGGCAAGGGCCTGTCTACTCTGCTGCCGTTACCTGCTGTCTCAAGACTCTAAGACCTAATGATACTTACTACTGCTGTGACAAGTCCATTTCCTGGACGTTATATCCTTCAAACCATGTCTCTAAAGGGCAAGGGCCTGTCTACTCTGCTGCCGTTACCTGCTGTCTCAAGACTCTAAAACCTAATGATACTTACTACTGCTGTGACAAGTCCATTTCCTGGACGTTATATCCTTCAACACAGGTCCCTAAGGGGCAAGGGCCTGTCTACTCTGCTGCCGTTACCTGCTGTCTCAAGACTCTAAGACCTAATGATACTTACTACTGCTGTGACAAGTCTACTGCCGGACGTTATATCCTTCAACCCAGGTCCCTAAGGGGCAAGGGCCTGTCTACTATGCTGCCGTTATCCTGCTGTCTCAAGACTCTAAAACCTAATGATACTTACTACTGCTGTGACAAGTGTACTGCCGGACGTTATATCCTTCAACCCAGGTCCCTAAGGGGCAAGGGCCTGTCTACTATGCTGCCGTTATCCTGCTGTCTCAAGACTCTAAATCCTAATGATACTTACTACTGCTGTGACAAGTGTACTTCCTGGATGTTCTATCCTTCAACCCAGGTCCCTAAGGGGCAAGGGCCTGTCTCCTCTGCTGCCGTTACCTGCTGTCTCAAGACTCTAAAACCTAATGATACTTACTACTGCTGTGACAAGTCTACTGCCGGACGTTATATCCTACAACCCAGGTCCCTAAGGGGCAAGGGCCTGTCTACTCTGCTGTCGTTACCTGCTGTCTCAAGACTCTAAAACCTAATGATACTTACTACTACTGCTGTGACAAGTGTACTGCCGGACGTTATATCCTTCAACCCATGTCTCTAAGGGGCAAGGGCCTGTCTACTCTGCTGCCGTTATCCTGCTGTCTCAAGACTCTAAAACCTAATGATACTTACTACTGCTGTGACAAGTCTACTGCCGGACGTTATATCCTTCAACCCATGTCCCTAAGGGGCAAGGGCCTGTCTACTATGCTGCCGTTATCCTGCTGTCTCAAGACTCTAAAACCTAATGATACTTACTACTGCTGTGACAAGTGTACTTCCTGGATGTTCTATCCTTCAACCCAGGTCCCTAAGGGGCAAGGGCCTGTCTCCTCTGCTGCCGTTACCTGCTGTCTCAAGACTCTAAAACCTAATGATACTTACTACTGCTGTGACAAGTCTACTGCCGGACGTTATATCCTACAACCCAGGTCCCTAAGGGGCAAGGGCCTGTCTACTCTGCTGCTGTTACCTGCTGTCAAGACTCTCAAACCTAATGATACTTACTTCTGCTGCTGTGACAAGTCTACTGCCGGACGTTATATCTTTCAACCCAGGTCCCTAAGGGGCAAGGGCCTGTCTACTCTGCTGCCGTTACCTGCTGTCTCAAGACTCTAAAACCTAATGATACTTACTACTGCTGTGACAAGTGTACTTCCTGGATGTTCTATCCTTCAACCCAGGTCCCTAAGGGGCAAGGGCCTGTCTACTCTGCTGCCGTTACCTGCTGTCTCAAGACTCTAAAACCTAATGATACTTACTACTGCTGTGACAAGTGTACTTCCTGGATGTTATATCCTTCAACCCAGGTCCCTAAGGGGCAAGGGCCTGTCTACTCTGCTGCTGTTACCTGCTGTCAAGACTCTCAAACCTAATGATACTTACTTCTGCTGCTGTGACACAAGTCAACTGCCGGACGTTATATCTTTCAACCCATGTCTGTAAGGGGCAAGAGCCTGTCTACTCTGCTGTCGTTACCTGCTGTCAAGACTCTCAAACCTAATGATACTTACTTCTGCTGCTGTGACAAGTCAACTGCCGGACGTTGTGGTGCATACAACAGACATAAAAATATGCCAGGCAGGCAAGAACATGATGGTTATCATCACCAACTAGTTAGACATACATTGTTCAATACATACAATACAACAAGGACCAGGTTTTTTTAAACTTTTATTGCAATTTGCAATAAGTCGGTTAAACTTTTTTTAAAAAAGGTAAAAAAATTACAAAACATACAACAAAAATAAAACTTTGCTTTCTTACAACAGAAAGAATTTGTGATAATTATGTTTGGAGAGACCTACAAAGCATGATGGGATTTCCTATGTTGTTGTTCAGGTTGCCTATCATCTTGGAGGGGTGACCAGGACACAGGACAGTTGGCGCTGTATGTCATACTCCCTGGGCCAGATTTGTCAAAACATTACCGACAGGTTTTTCTTCTACAACTGTTCGAGCAGAGGAACAGTTCTGCATGATAGTAATAAACTTCCCAAAGCCTATGTAATATTGGCAGTTTAGCGTTGGATTTTTAGAGCTACACAACAGTGAAAGAGACACTGAAGCGAATAAAAATATATGATATAATGATTTGGTTGTGTATTATGAATAATTACTAGAAGATTAACAGCAAAGAAAATATTCCCATATTTTTGTTTTTAAGGGACTCCGAGCAGTGTGGAAACTATGGAAAGATGCATATCATTTTAAAGCTCTCTTTCTCTTCTTTCCAATGATATATAAACCACCGCCCTACGCCTTTTAGTTGTCACGATTTTCGCAATTGAAATTGCCGCGGTCTTGATTTCAATTGCGAAAATAGAGAAAACTAAAAGGCGTAGGGTGGTGGTTTATATATCATTGGAAAGGGGAGAAAGAGAGCTTTAAAATGATATGCATCTTTCCATAGTTTCCACACTGCTCGGAGTCCCTTGAAGTAATATAGTGTTATTTCTACCATAGCATCATTCTATAATAGGTTCAGATTACACAACACTCATCATTCGAAATTATTGTTTCAGAGCAGTCTGTGAACTAATGACCTCTCCTCTGGCCGAGAAAAAGTAAATAGTTCAATAACAGTTGACATAATCAAAGTCAGAAAACAGCCCTCTCCACGACGATTTTGAAAGTCGTAGAGCTTAATGGCTTTTTTGCATAGAGATAACAAATGGAGTTTCTTAACTCTTCCTGTACTGGAAACAATTAGACTGATGTATCTGATCTTAATGTTTTATTTCTTAGCTGTACTACACATACAAATCACAATATCATTATTTTTTATTCACTTCAGTGTCTCTTTTAGAAAAGTGCAAATCTATTCAATTACTGCTGCAGGGCCTCTTGCACACTGCAAGTGATTCCGATTCATATTCCGCTTTTTAATCAGTTTTTGCATCCGATTCAGATTCCGATTTGCAGTGTGCAGGGAACAAACTGTAAATCTGAATCTGAATCGGAGGTAAAAACTGATTAAAAAGCGGAATCTGAATCGGAATCACTTGCAGTGTGCAAGAGGCCGAAGAGGTGCTCATTATCAATTCTACAGATAGTGCAGGCTAGATGTGATTTGGGAAGGGCTCCTCCCCCTCACTCAGAGCTTGCTGACAGCAGGTGTGTTGGTTACCTCAACAACAGCAATTTTCCTCACACACTGCAGTCCCTGACATTCCTAGCTCCTTCTATTTCTTACAGTTTAAGAAGGAATCTGCAATAGCGATTTCTTAGGATGTCTGAGACAGTTCAGCACGGTTTTCTAAAAACCTACTAATATTTTGTCTCAGACACTCTTGATAAATCTGGCCCCCTGTCACCTCACCAAAAGGATGGCTGCCAATATGAAATAAACCATTTGCCTGCTGTTATAAAACAGGATGGGTAAGAGATTACAGTGCACATGTGTGTAATCTATGTCAGTACAAATACAACTGCTCTGTGATGGCCTCAGAGGTTGTCTAAGAGCATATCGGTAGCAACTGCACCGTGAAGTCCAAAGAACATACCAGACAGGTCAGGGATAAAGTTGTTGAGAAATGTAAAGCATGCTTAGGCTACAAAAAGATTTCCAAAGCATTGAACATCCCACGGAGCACTGTTCAATGAATCATTCAGAAATGGAAGTAGTATGGCACAACTCTAAACCTACCAAGACAAGGCCATCCACCTAAACTCACAGGCCGAACAAGGAGAGTGCTGATCAGAAATGCAGTCAAGAGGGCCATGGAGACTATTGACGAGCTGCAGAGATCTACAACTCAGGTGGGAGACTCTGTCCATAGGACAACTATTTTTCATGCGCTGCACAAAGTTGGCCTTTATGGAAAAGCGACAAGAAGAAAGGCATTGTTAACAGAAAAGCATAAGAAGTCCCCTTTGCAGTTTGCCACAGCCCACAAGCCATGTGGGGGACACAGCAAACATGTGGAAGAAGGTGCCAAAATGCAAAACGCCATGTGTGGTGGAAAACTAACGCTGCACATCAGGCCGAACACACCATCCCCACTGTCAAATATGGTGGTGGCAGCATCATGCTCGGTGGAGGCATCTCTTCAGCAGGGACAGGAAAGCTGGTTAGAGTTGATGGGAAGATAGATGGAGCCAAATACAGGGCAAACTTGGAAGAAGTCCTCTTGGAGACTGCAAAAAACTTGAGACTGTGGTGGAGGTTCACCTTCCAACAGGAAAAACGGCCATAAACATAAAGCCAGGGCAACAAGCCAACAATGGAATGGTTTTAAACAAAACATATCGAGGTGTTACATCCTCCTTTTCCCGGCAACCTGGGCGAAGTATTCATGGAGCCGTTCTCCCTCCTCCCTGCAGGCCAGAATCCTCTGCCGCTGGTCCTCTATTTGCGCCTCCAGCAGTTCTTGTAGTTGCTGTATCTGCTGCTGATAAGCAGCTTGTTGCTGCTGGAGGCGCACTTCATATTCTGCCTGCTGCTGCTGTACTTCAGATTGCAGAACTGTAACTTGCTGCTCTAGTGCAGCAACCCGGGCAGTGAGAAGTTGAGAAGCTGTAAATAACAAGATTTACAAAATTAAAAAATTACACTATACATGGACATTGGACAATAACGTATAATAAAAGTTAATACAGTAGAGTGTGGCCGTATTAGCCATAAAAACAAGGAGTTTGGAAACAGGATGATAGCATTTATTGGCTACATTGGAGAAAAGTAATCATTGGTTCATCAGATTATATAAAGCTTTCCTTGCACTTTTCCCTGACCAACAGTGAAAACACGGCTTACAAACATAGACATTGACTATATTAATGGGTGGCTTCAAAACGGAAATAAATGAGATGTAAAAAATAGAAAAAGTTTATACATTGGATCAAATCTGTACAACATGGTTAAAACCAGGACTCTTGTTTACAATTTCTCTTGCTTGTACAATGGGTTTACATGTTGAAAAAAAAAGTTTTTGTTTTATTTTTCCATTAATTTTTTGTGTCATATGCTGTGTTTGACGGTGTTAACTTTTTTTTTTTTTTTTTCCATATGCTGGTTTGAGATGCAAGAATTCTTTTTAGCTTACAATTAATGGTGCATGTGACTAGTAGTTATCAATTTAGCCCAGAGGCAAGGAAAATTGTTCTGAGTAACAGTTAATTCATGTAAAAATACATTTATGTTTAGAAGAAAAATTATTCACCTCTGTATGTCAGTGTACATAAAGTGTGTTTTTCATTTTTGGTCAAGAAGCAGTCCGACGAAAGCTGTTTATAAGCCAAAAGTTGACTGTTTACTCATGTCTACGTTTACCAATGATTGGTATCATCCAGATTTAAAATAAAAAAACCTTGTTTTGACTGCCAAAAGTAGTGTCTTGCAATACAAAAAAGAAACACAAACATTTATTTGAAATTGTTGTGGCTACAATGGATGTGAAATAACTTTAAACTACCATTCCACACATGGATAGTACTGCAGCTTGTCAACATTTCCTCAAGTGATATGTTGCCCCATTATGTACATTTATTTACGGCCTAATTGGAATGAAGCGTCCTTTCAAGTTGTGAAATTAAAGCTTGTGCTTACATTACATTTACGGATGATACATGTGAGGAAACGCGGAAAAGCCACCGCATTTGCCAAGAGCTAGGCGGCTGACTCCGCGTCTTCTGCGACGGTTGCACGCATCTGGTTGTGTGGTGGAACGCGGAAAAGCCCCCGCATGTCCTGACAGCAAAGCAGCTGCTTGCATGCGGCGGCGTGTGCTTGGTGTGGCTGGGTCTGTTAGTGCACCTAGACAGATGGAGAGCTATGCACGCGCGGGCCTGAATGCAGGACCTTTATTCCAGCAGGGGAAGTGTCAGCTGACTCCTGCAGGACTCATGATTGGCTGAATGGTTCGGCCGGGGCAGCAGAGTCCAGCAACTATATATTCTGCTGCTTAGTCAGTTGCTGGTTGCCTGTCGTTGCGATCACTATGTGGTGGCACTCAGACCTTAGTTAGATCCGAAAGTGTGCCGGGACCAGCTGGAGCTGTAATCCTACACTTAGGTAGATTCTGTTGATAGTCTAAAGTACTATTTTGATTGTGATTATCTGTTATGACTTTCTGCCTGTCTGACTACTCTCCAGATATCTGATTCTGTACCTTGCCTTTCTGATACTCCCTTGCCGAACTCCGCTAGCCCCTGGCTCTGCCTCTGTCTTCTGATCCTGTACTTTGTTTGTCTGTGAGTTGCCGACCTGGCCATCCTGACCCTGAGAACTATCTCTATCGCTAGGAGATAGTTCATGCTCTGTATGTGCTGGGCACCTGCTTCACAGGGCCAGCTCTGCATGTGCTGGGCACCTGCTCCCCAGGGCCAGCTCTGTATTTGCTGGGCACCTGCTCCACAGGGCCAGCTCTGTATTTGCTGCTTCAGGGCCCATCCTGTATTCATTGGGAACCCGCTCCTCAGGTTCCCCAAGCTTGTTACTATTCTTCTGTATTCTGATTTTTTACCTTGTCATTCTGATACCCTGTTGCCGAACCTCGGCTCGCTCTTAGACTCTGCATCTGATTCCTGATTCTGTACCCCGATATTTCTGATACCCTGTTGCCATACCCTGCTTGTTTATTAGACTCCGCCACTGCTTTCTGAATATGTACTGTATCTGTCCGTGTGTTACGACCTGGCTTGCCCGACTTCGAGAACTGATCTTACTGTTAGAGGCAGTTCCCAGATGTGTTAGTGACACCCTCTCCTAGGTGTCACTCACGTTCTGTCCTTCCTACGCTTCGCCTGACTCCTCCCCCGGGAGAGTCCAGGTATTTGGAAGGAATCTATATTGCTGCAGTACTTCATACTGTACGGCACTTGTTTCTAAGGCTTAGTCCTCAGGGTATTACTGTTGCACCAAGCACTCACACTACTAAGGTGTTCAGAGGTTAGCGTTATATCGGATTATCGGTGATACTGCAGATCATCAATAATCGGGTATATATCTGTATTCCCAGTGATACTCTAGATCACCGAGTATCAGACCCTCTCTGCTACACCGATCGTGACAATACACTATTTTTACTATGGACATAATCACTGACTGGAAGAAGTATTCTAATTTGGAAGCAGGGGGATGTAGTGGTGTGGTGGGTGGGTTAGTGCTCTTGTTTTGCAATGATTCCAATCCCTTCAACATCGGGATGGAGTTCTTAAAGGACCACTAGCGCACAAAAAAAAGTAGGCATTTAGAATTTGACATAACCGACAGATTTTGGGACAATCCATCTCCTCATAGGGTATTTTAAGGGTTTGCTTTGTTTTCAACAGCATTTCCTGAATTGCTGTTTAACTGACAAAATATCAAGATACCAGACGGCCTCCCTAATCACTTGCACACTATTATGTCAGTTAGATTTCGCAACTGTTCAGGAAATGCTGTCGAAAACAAAGAAAGCCATAAAAAACCCCCTTAAAAAGATGGACTGACCCAAAACCTGTCAGCTGTCCCATTTTAACTGCCTACTTTTTTCACGATAGTGGTCCCTTAAGTTTTTCCTTCTGTCTGCATTGTTTTCCCCCTAGCACTCATTCTTCCGCCCACATCCAAAAGATCTACAACTACTATACTAGGCTTGGAATCACCCTGAATAGACCCTAGAGTACGATACGATACATACACTACACAATGTCTCCAAATCAATAAGCTGCATCAAACACTTTTTAAAGGGTGTAATAATGTAACGAACAAGCAAAATCTACTTTTGCATTAAGTACGTTTTTACATATTTATTGAATGTTTTCTAGATGAAACTTTATATACATCCAATCGATAACACTTTTGCGAAATCTAAATTTGATGATACCCATGCGTTACATTATTTATGACACACTGTGTAAACTGTTTGATAAAGGTAGTGGAATTGAGGGCAATATAGACATAGGACTTTTGGATGGATTACATTGTGTGTGCACCTAAAGTGACAGTTAAGTGAAAACAAAATATACTCTGTGCAGCGCAGAGAAAGATGTCGGCGCTATGTAGATAATAAACATTAGCAATAACACATTACTCAAATAACCATTCTCAAAGAACCTCCACAACATCAGTTACTATCGCATTTACTTCATCCCATTAGTTCCCTGGATAACACCAGTTGTAAACAAGATCGATTTTTACAAACATCCATGAAAAGAAAACAAACTGGTCACTGCCCAGAAGAAGCACTCGGAACAACTTATATTACACCTCCTCCTCCTTAAAGCTGGAGGGGAGCGCAGATCGGGGGACCTAGGCGAGGGAGGAGGGGGGTCCGACTACCCTCCCCACCGCTAGGCCCAATACCCCCTTCCTGCCCGCTACCCATCCAGCTCGGCGCCCCCCCCCCCACACCCACGGATGGTGGGGGGGGGGGGGGGCGATTTTTTCTAATTTTGCCTCATGCGCCAAAAAGTCTAGGGCCGGCCCTGCCTAAGAGCATTAAACCACTGATACACATTATCAAAACCTATAACATAGTTTAACGTCATCTAAACAGTCATATTGAAAACCAAAAAAAAAAAAAAAAAAAAAAGGAAACATCTTACAATGTTAAGTAAAATTTGAAAGTTTTTAAAACCTTGTTAATCGACGTACATTTTCTGTGCAAAGAGGGGGCGTTATGAATGGAGGAAACAAAACAAAGCATTAAAAAAAAAAAAAAAAGCTACCTACAGTTAAAATTTAGTTTCATAATACTGTGAGGGTGTACGGCAAGTGCACGGAATTGGGACTGGGAATCTAGCCAAAGGGTAGAGGGTCGCATGGCTTCCAATCAGTATCAGCACATTGAGGAGACCAATGTACGGGGATAAGTAAGAAATAGGTAAATGCATCTTGCCTGAATCGTTAAGAAAGACAACGACCGTAAACACTGCTCTAAATCCGATAATACATTAATGCTGAGGAATAATGACAATGTTCTGGAACGTCCATCTTAGTCCTTAGACCAAAAATCAATGGTGTGATTTAATGAGAGATCTCAATTCTTACAGCACATGAAACGTGAATGAACTACAGACGTTGTATTAACAGCAATGGTCCAAAACACCTTACGACAGATTTCATACAGTCATTGAGTACAGGTAAAGATTACTATCCAAAAATTGTGCAAAAGGAGGATATACAACAACATATTGATTTTATTCATTGTAGCAGTATACACTATTATGCATCTGCTACATTAAGCTAAACAATTGATGTAAAATGACTTCAAATCCAATTAACTCCATTGCACTTTCCTATTAGTAGCACTAGCAAGGCGTTTGTCTCTCCTATTGGGTATGTAACTCACAATTGTATCGTAACAACAAATTTGTTAGACATGAAAATCGTGAGGATTAACAAGGTTGAAAAAACTTACGCATCCCACTACATATACTAAAAACGCATTATTTACTTACATTTCCGAAGCTGTCTTCGGATTTTCTCCACCGCACCTGGCGTCTTCATCTTGAAGTCGCTCCACATTGTCTGGATTTTTTTAACAGACCAGGTGCGGTGGTACCGGCTCTCCAGGTCACGCTTCAGCTGGTCCAACACAGCCCTCTTCTCCTCCCTCTTCCCCTTATCATAACCCCCACGTATCATTGTCTGGAAAAAAAAAATAATCAATGATCCGCTAAAAGTAACCTTTAAAATACATACATCTCTTGCTATTGTACTAACATATGATAAGACTGATGAAAAGTCAATTGAATGTTCAATTGACTTATCATCATCAGTCTTATCAACTCCTAGAACAATATAAGGAGATTTTTGGTAAGTGAATCGAAATGAAACTTATGAGAGCCTAAAGGCCCGTACACACGCTACACAGGAGGCAACTACGGGTCTGTCGTCACCTCCCGCTGGCCGGATTTTTCACGGACAGTCCGGCATGTCTACAAGCTGTCGGCAGACTGATAAGGCTCTTTCTGAAATTCTGAGCGATCCGCCGGGTGGACTTTACAGACCGCTGTTGAGTGTTGACTTGAGTGTGTGTATGGGGCGTACAGTTGTGTAGTCTGAACATTAAAGGGATACTGTAGGGGGGTCGGGGGAAGATGAGTTGAAGTTACCCGGGGCTTCTAATGGTCTCCCACAGACATCCTGTGCCCGCACAGCCACTCCCCAATGCTCCAGCCCCGCCTCCGGTTCACTTCTGGAATTTAAGTCTTTAAAGTCTGAAAACCACTGCGCCTGCGTTTCCATGTCCTCGCTTCCGCTGATGTCACTAGGAGCGTACTGTGCAGGCACAGACCATACTGGGCCTGCGCTGTGCGCTCTTGATGACATCAGTGGGATCGAGGACACGGCAACGCAGGCGCAGTGGTTTTCTGACTTTAAAGTCAGAAATTCCAGAAGTGAACCGGAGGCGGGGTCGGAGCATCGGTGAGTGGCTGCGCGGGCACAGGATGTCTGCGGGGGAACGTTAAAAGCCCCGGGTAAGTTCAGCTCATTTTCCCCCGACCCCCCTACAGTATCCCTTTAAGCCCTTCAATTGCAAAGCTTCATGGTACTATTAAAGTAGCTACAGATGCAGCATGCATTACACAGTCAAGCAAAATAAATTGAAAGTCATGTATTAATACAGTGAAGAAAAAAAGAAATAAACTTACTTTAATAATAAAAAAATTTTCCCTCCTCTGCAGGCGTGGAGAGGAGGCGGCAGGGGCTGACGTCCTGCTCCTCCCACCATCACCACCACTCCCACCAGCTTCAGCAGCATCTGCCATATTCGTACAACTCTATGAATAATAACATTGGGAAATATGAAATATATTTTTTCACATACGACAAATTATTTCTGAGCAAAACATGTATAATTGCAATGAGTTTGCTGTTTTGAGGCAAAGACAGCGACATAGCGTTCTAAAGTCTGTACAATGACTATTGTGTAACTGGCTATCTAGTTACATATCATCTGATTAATAGTAATACGGAAGTGGATATCTAATACTTTCATATACTTCTGAAGTGCTAGAAATTCCTGATGTACTTGCTAGGGAGCAGTAATGAATAAGAAAATTACCATTTTGGCGGAAGACAGCGCTGCCGCTGCTTCCGCCTCTGGGAACGCGTAGGGAGCGTTGGTGTCATCTGGAGCTGGCAGCGTGCGGCGTTCTGGATTGTCCACGCTGCATAGGAGGAGCGTGGACAATCTAGGGCACATCTGCTACCAATCTGACTGCACTTTGTGGCCACATCTGCGACCAATCAGAATGCACTTTGTGGGCACAGCTGCGACCAATCTGACTGCACTTTGTCGACACTTCTGCGAACAATAAGACTGCACTTTGTGGCCACATCTGCGACCAATCAGAATGCACTTTATGGGCACAGCTGCGACCAATCAGAATGCACTTTGTGGCCACATCTGCGACCAATCAGAATGCACTTTGTGGGCACAGCTGCGACCAATCTGACTGCACTTTGTCGACACTTCTGCGAACAATAAGACTGCACTTTGTGGCCACATCTGCGACCAATCAGAATGCACTTTATGGGCACAGCTGCGACCAATCAGAATGCACTTTGTGGCCACATCTGCGACCAATCAGAATGCACTTTATGGGCACAGCTGCGACCAATCAGACTGCACTTTCTGGGCACATCTGCGACCAATCAGACTGCACTTTGTGGCCACATCTGCGACCAATCAGACTGCACTTTGAGGGCACAGCTGCGACCAATCAGACTGCACTTTGTGGGCACAGCTGCGACCAATCTGAATGCACTTTGTGGACACTTCTGCGAACAATAAGACTGCACTTTGTGGCCACATCTGCGACCAATGAGACTGCACTTTCTGGGCACATCTGCGACCAATCAGACTGCACTTTGTGGGCACATCTGCGACCAATCATACTGCACTTTGAGGGCACAGCTGCGACCAATCAGACTGCACTTTGTGGGCACAGCTGCGACCAATCAGACTGCACTTTGTGGCCACTTCTGCGAATAAGACTGCACTTTGTGGCCACATCTGCGACCAATCAGACTGCACTTTGTGGGCACAGCTGCGACCAATCACACTGCACTTTGTGGGCACAGCTGCGACCAATCAGAATGCACTTTGTGGGCACAGCTGCGACCAATCAGAATGCACTTTGTGGGCACAGCTGCGACCAATCTGACTAGACTTTATGGACACTTCTGCGAACAATAAGACTGCACTTTCTGGGCACAACTGCGACCAATCAGACTGCACTTTCTGGGCACATCTGCGACCAATCAGACTGCACTTTGTGGCCACATCTGCGACCAATCAGACTGCACTTTGTGGGCACATCTGCGACCAATCATACTGCACTTTGAGGGCACAGCTGCGACCAATCAGACTGCACTTTGTGGGCACAGCTGCGACCAATCAGACTGCACTTTGTGGCCACTTCTGCGAATAAGACTGCACTTTGTGGCCACATCTGCGACCAATCAGAATGCACTTTGTGGGCACAGCTGCGACCAATCTGACTGCACTTTGTCGACACTTCTGCGACCAATCACACTGCACTTTGTGGGCACAGCTGCGACCAATCAGACTGCACTTTGTGGGCACAGCTGTGACCAATCAGAATGCACTTTGTGGGCACAGCTGCGACCAATCAGAATGCACTTTGTGGGCACAGCTGCGACCAATCTGACTAGACTTTATGGACACTTCTGCGAACAATAAGACTGCACTTTCTGGGCACAACTGCGACCAATCAGACTGCACTTTCTGGGCACATCTGCGACCAATCAGACTGCACTTTGTGGCCACATCTGCGACCAATCAGACTGCACTTTGAGGGCACAGCTGCGACCAATCAGACTGCACTTTGTGGGCACAGCTGCGACCAATCTGAATGCACTTTGTGGACACTTCTGCGAACAATAAGACTGCACTTTGTGGCCACATCTGCGACCAATGAGACTGCACTTTCTGGGCACATCTGCGACCAATCAGACTGCACTTTGAGGGCACAGCTGCGACCAATCAGACTGCACTTTGTGGGCACAGCTGCGACCAATCTGAATGCACTTTGTGGACACTTCTGCGAACAATAAGACTGCACTTTGTGGCCACATCTGCGACCAATGAGACTGCACTTTCTGGGCACATCTGCGACCAATCAGACTGCACTTTGAGGGCACAGCTGCGACCAATCAGACTGCACTTTGAGGGCACAGCTGCGACCAATCAGACTGCACTTTGTGGACACATCTGCGACCAATCAAACTGCACTTTGTGGGCACATCTGCGACCAATCATACTGCACTTTGAGGGCACAGCTGCGACCAATCAGAATGCACTTTGTGGGCACATCTGCGACCAATCAGACTGCACTTTGTGGCCACATCTGCGACCAATCAGACTGCACTTTGAGGGCACAGCTGCGACCAATCAGACTGCACTTTGTGGGCACAGCTGCGACCAATCTGAATGCACTTTGTGGACACTTCTGCGAACAATAAGACTGCACTTTGTGGCCACATCTGCGACCAATGAGACTGCACTTTCTGGGCACATCTGCGACCAATCATACTGCACTTTGAGGGCACAGCTGCGACCAATCAGACTGCACTTTGTGGGCACAGCTGCGACCAATCAGACTGCACTTTGTGGGCACTTCTGCGAATAAGACTGCACTTTGTGGCCACATCTGCAACCAATCAGACTGCACTTTGTGGGCACAGCTGCGACCAATCACACTGCACTTTGTGGGCACAGCTGCGACCAATCAGAATGCACTTTGTGGGCACAGCTGCGACCAATCAGAATGCACTTTGTGGGCACAGCTGCGACCAATCTGACTAGACTTTATGGACACTTCTGCGAACAATAAGACTGCACTTTCTGGGCACAACTGCGACCAATCAGACTGCACTTTCTGGGCACATCTGCGACCAATCAGACTGCACTTTGTGGCCACATCTGCGACCAATCAGACTGCACTTTGAGGGCACAGCTGCGACCAATCTGACTGCACTTTGTGGGCACAGCTGCGACCAATCTGAATGCACTTTGTGGACACTTCTGCGAACAATAAGACTGCACTTTGTGGCCACATCTGCGACCAATGAGACTGCACTTTCTGGGCACATCTGCGACCAATCAGACTGCACTTTGAGGGCACAGCTGCGACCAATCAGACTGCACTTTGAGGGCACAGCTGCGACCAATCAGACTGCACTTTGTGGACACATCTGCGACCAATCAAACTGCACTTTGTGGGCACATCTGCGACCAATCATACTGCACTTTGAGGGCACAGCTGCGACCAATCAGACTGCACTTTGTGCCCACATCTGCGACCAATCAGACTGCACTTTGTGGGCACAGCTGCGACCAATCACACTGCACTTTGTGGGCACAGCTGCGACCAATCAGAATGCACTTTGTGGGCACAGCTGCGACCAATCAGAATGCACTTTGTGGGCACAGCTGCGACCAATCTGACTAGACTTTATGGACACTTCTGCGAACAATAAGACTGCACTTTCTGGGCACAACTGCGACCAATCAGACTGCACTTTCTGGGCACATCTGCGACCAATCAGACTGCACTTTGTGGCCACATCTGCGACCAATCAGACTGCACTTTGAGGGCACAGCTGCGACCAATCAGACTGCACTTTGTGGGCACAGCTGCGACCAATCTGAATGCACTTTGTGGACACTTCTGCGAACAATAAGACTGCACTTTGTGGCCACATCTGCGACCAATCAGAATGCACTTTGTGGGCACAGCTGCGACCAATCTGACTGCACTTTGTCGACACTTCTGCGACCAATCACACTGCACTTTGTGGGCACAGCTGCGACCAATCAGACTGCACTTTGTGGGCACAGCTGCGACCAATCAGAATGCACTTTGTGGGCACAGCTGCGACCAATCAGAATGCACTTTGTGGGCACAGCTGCGACCAATCTGACTAGACTTTATGGACACTTCTGCGAACAATAAGACTGCACTTTCTGGGCACAACTGCGACCAATCAGACTGCACTTTCTGGGCACATCTGCGACCAATCAGACTGCACTTTGTGGCCACATCTGCGACCAATCAGACTGCACTTTGAGGGCACAGCTGCGACCAATCAGACTGCACTTTGTGGGCACAGCTGCGACCAATCTGAATGCACTTTGTGGACACTTCTGCGAACAATAAGACTGCACTTTGTGGCCACATCTGCGACCAATGAGACTGCACTTTCTGGGCACATCTGCGACCAATCAGACTCCACTTTGAGGGCACAGCTGCGACCAATCAGACTGCACTTTGTGGGCACAGCTGCGACCAATCTGAATGCACTTTGTGGACACTTCTGTGAACAATAAGACTGCACTTTGTGGCCACATCTGCGACCAATGAGACTGCACTTTCTGGGCACATCTGCGACCAATCAGACTGCACTTTGAGGGCACAGCTGCGACCAATCAGACTGCACTTTGAGGGCACAGCTGCGACCAATCAGACTGCACTTTGTGGACACATCTGCGACCAATCAAACTGCACTTTGTGGGCACATCTGCGACCAATCATACTGCACTTTGAGGGCACAGCTGCGACCAATCAGAATGCACTTTGTGGGCACATCTGCGACCAATCAGACTGCACTTTGTGGCCACATCTGCGACCAATCAGACTGCACTTTGAGGGCACAGCTGCGACCAATCAGACTGCACTTTGTGGGCACAGCTGCGACCAATCTGAATGCACTTTGTGGACACTTCTGCGAACAATAAGACTGCACTTTGTGGCCACATCTGCGACCAATGAGACTGCACTTTCTGGGCACATCTGCGACCAATCATACTGCACTTTGAGGGCACAGCTGCGACCAATCAGACTGCACTTTGTGGGCACAGCTGCGACCAATCAGACTGCACTTTGTGGGCACTTCTGCGAATAAGACTGCACTTTGTGGCCACATCTGCGACCAATCAGACTGCACTTTGTGGGCACAGCTGCGACCAATCACACTGCACTTTGTGGGCACAGCTGCGACCAATCAGAATGCACTTTGTGGGCACAGCTGCGACCAATCAGAATGCACTTTGTGGGCACAGCTGCGACCAATCTGACTAGACTTTATGGACACTTCTGCGAACAATAAGACTGCACTTTCTGGGCACAACTGCGACCAATCAGACTGCACTTTCTGGGCACATCTGCGACCAATCAGACTGCACTTTGTGGCCACATCTGCGACCAATCAGACTGCACTTTGAGGGCACAGCTGCGACCAATCTGACTGCACTTTGTGGGCACAGCTGCGACCAATCTGAATGCACTTTGTGGACACTTCTGCGAACAATAAGACTGCACTTTGTGGCCACATCTGCGACCAATGAGACTGCACTTTCTGGGCACATCTGCGACCAATCAGACTGCACTTTGAGGGCACAGCTGCGACCAATCAGACTGCACTTTGAGGGCACAGCTGCGACCAATCAGACTGCACTTTGTGGACACATCTGCGACCAATCAAACTGCACTTTGTGGGCACATCTGCGACCAATCATACTGCACTTTGAGGGCACAGCTGCGACCAATCAGACTGCACTTTGTGGCCACATCTGCGACCAATCAGACTGCACTTTGTGGGCACAGCTGCGACCAATCACACTGCACTTTGTGGGCACAGCTGCGACCAATCAGAATGCACTTTGTGGGCACAGCTGCGACCAATCAGAATGCACTTTGTGGGCACAGCTGCGACCAATCTGACTAGACTTTATGGACACTTCTGCGAACAATAAGACTGCACTTTCTGGGCACAACTGCGACCAATCAGACTGCACTTTCTGGGCACATCTGCGACCAATCAGACTGCACTTTGTGGCCACATCTGCGACCAATCAGACTGCACTTTGAGGGCACAGCTGCGACCAATCAGACTGCACTTTGTGGGCACAGCTGCGACCAATCTGAATGCACTTTGTGGACACTTCTGCGAACAATAAGACTGCACTTTGTGGCCACATCTGCAAACAATGAGACTGCACTTTCTGGGCACATCTGCGACCAATCAGACTGCACTTTGAGGGCACAGCTGCGACCAATCAGACTGCACTTTGAGGGCACAGCTGCGACCAATCAGACTGCACTTTGTGGCCAAATCTGCGACCAATCAGACTGCACTTTGAGGGCACAGCTGCGAATAATCAGTCTGCACTTTGTGGGCACAGCTGCGACCAATCACACTGCACTTTGTGGGCACAGCTGCGACCAATCAGAATGCACTTTGTTCCAACATTTCAGCATACCCGACAAAATAGCATACAAATGAAATTGAACATGTGCAAAGTCATACATTAACCCCATAATGCCCATAAGCAGCACTAACCCTGGCAACCCAATTTAGATTCCTGGGTCCAACTCCTAACACCGGCCCTCCTCCAACATGTGGTCTGGAAAAAAAAACGCCCTGCATGCCCACGAAGGTAACTTTATGCACAGAAAGTGCATGCCACAAATCTCCATGAAATGCAATATGATGCTATCCTATTCCTAATCATCAAATGACTGACAGAGTGACAGGTCAGTGTCAAACACACAAATATGGTAACTTGTTCTTCTAACCTAAAAAAAAAGGAATAATTGCATTCATCAAACATAATACACATATATGTAAACAAATATATGTACATATTATTCACTTACCTCAATAGCAGGTGCAATCTGCTCCTCCAGGTCTCTCAGACTCACTACACAGACTCCACAAGTTCCTGGAAGTGACCAAAGCACGGAATTCCTCCAGGGATCCGCCCCCGTAGTGTATTAATGAAAAAAAACGGAATTCCGGAAAAATGGGCGGAACTTGACGGAAGTACGCTGTTATCACAAATTTAGACCATACACAACAACTTTATTCCCTAACACTATCGTCATATCATCTTAAAGGCAGAAGATACCAAAAACAATGAGTAAATGAGCAAAAAAACGGAAAGAGCAACGGTATCGTAAATTACGGAAGTCCGTAATAAAAATACGGAAACATACACACGGAAATTCCGGAATACCGCCGGAATACCGCGGAAACCCTCCGGAATACCGCGGTATGACCCGGTAACGGAATTCCGGAGCGGCGGTATTCGGAATTACCGCGGAACACGGATTTGCAATTCCGAGCACCCCTACTCAGAATCCCTTGTAGACTTATAAAATTTAGCTGATTGATACCCAGTTCCATTCCTCTTATAAGGCGGCCCAGGATGTGTTCCAGAGTCCCATAGTTTGGTCTGTTTACTCAGGCCTTTAGATTCTATTTAACCTGATAAACAGCCACATAATGCACATAAACAAGGAAGCAGTTTAATCATGTTTTTTTGTCTTTTATGTAACAAGGACCTGCCAGCACAATAATATTCATTTAGATCCATAATCACGGTCTCATCAGTATGCTTGTTGTATGCCACTATCTAGCCACAAGTTCCCCTGAGTCCATGTTTGGAGATGACTTTACTTTGACTTCTCTGGAAAAGGTATGTAATTGAATCAGGTAAAAACAGACTTAATGTGGCACTTTGTTTGCCAGTATTTAATGAGTATTTCAAATCCTTCTGTGCAGGTGGAAGGTTGATGGAATACAATTTGATTTTCTTATGTTAAGTTGACCTTAGAGATTTCAGAACAGATCAAGTTTCCCAAGCAAAGATAAATGCATATACCATAGACTCTTCTCAATGGAAGTGATTAGAGTTATTGTAGGCTCATCATTGTCGTTTTAGAAAATATCTCTCTGGAAAGAACACAATCATTTCCAGGCATTATGTTTCACTTGCTGCAACCAGGAATCTATTCAAAATTTGCCGAGGCCGACATATTGTCTATTTCCCGTTGTTACCACTACAGGTGAATCGTAATATGTCATCTCAGCACAGAATGTTGCCAGTATAAAATTTACTTTGGATGTAAACCAGTTCATTGATTATTATTATTATTTAGTATTTACAGTATATAGTGCTGACATCTTCCATAGAGCTTTACAGAGTACATAGCCTTGTCACTAACTGTCCCTCAGAGGGTCTCACAATCTAAAGGTGCCCATAGAGTACTTGACTTGTCGGTCGACTGACCTTCCAATTTAATTATTATTACTGAATAGGATTAAAATCGGTGCTGCCAAGAGCATGCCCAATCGAAGATGCAACCAATTCTGGGCCAAAATTGGTCGCATGTACTGATTGGACATGCTGGAAAATCTCAGGTCGAAATGCTTGATCTGGTGCGTGGCAGTAACAGAGTGAAATAATCACGAATGACGAACGTGACGGAAACCCCTGGCCGCTGTCCCCGCTAATTTTTTAATGCCATGTGCAGTTATATCTGTCATGCTGCCCGCTAGTCTGCGCTGCTGTGTCCATCATACTTCTGCATCCTGGCCTAATGTGTCTATCGGCTTGTAGCATGTTAGGTGCTTGTGTGACGTCACATGCAGCCTTGTGCTATAACGCCGGCAACCACCTGGGGCGCAAACGCAGAAGTATGAGGACTGCAGCAGGTATAACTGCATGGGGAGGGGGGACAATATAAAACATTGGGGGGGGGGGGGGGGCACCTGGAGGTGGTGAGGCGGTGTCACAAGGCCAATTCCCACAAGATTTCATGCTGAATTCGATTACAGAGAGATCTGTCTCTTGGTCAATCAGCCACTAAAATAAAAGTATGTGTATAGGTGCCTTAGTCTATGGCCAATTTTTGGGGAAGCGAATTAACTTATCTGTATGTTTTCGGGATGTGGAAGGAAACCAGAAGGTCCAGAGGAAACCCACACAGACACACGAGGGAGAACATACTCCAGGCAGATAGTGCTCTGAATGGCATTCACTATGCTAACCCTTACTTTACCATGCCGTCCATTGATTGGCATTGGTCTATCAGATATCATATACAGCTAATGGGTTTCAAATTTGGGTTTCAAAGATGTTGGCCCTGATCTCACCCTAACACTAACCCTCCGCTAACCTGACCTTGTAAACATCTCCAATTAAAGTATTTTATTACATTTAACCATTATAATAAATATCCCAATATGTTCTTTTGAAAAATTCATCTGACACCAAGGTAAAAATTGATGAATTAAATTCTAAAACAAAAACTGTTTAGGTGGTATGGAGATGGGCAGGAAGCACTATATTTCTGGTTTAAGTGTACTTTCCCAGTCATGTGTATCTACCCACAAACCTTCTATTAGGCCTGAAACCCACTAGGAGTGATTTTCTGAGCGCTTTGTGATTTGAAAAGCTCTTGCTAATGTATTGATATGGGTGTGATCCCACTTGAGGGATGTGTTTTAATAAAAATCCCCCATAGCATTGCATTAGCAAGAGCTTTTTCAAATCACTAGCGCTTAGAAAAGTCTTCTAGTAGGTTTGTGCCCTTAGTCACATAACAGTGTAAAATAGCTGCTGATTCTTCATAGACACTGGCTGTGGGTTCTGTAGGTCCCACCTGTAGAGGCTAGCTCAGCACTTGTGTAAGGCTAATTGGTTACACACTGTTAGTGACTAGTAGTTCCAGCCCCCCTACACAAAACAACATACATTGTATTACCTCCACCAGTCCTGGAAACCTTTGGGTAATATGTGGGGATGATACAATAGGCATTTCAACCACTTCACCACTGAGGGTTTTTTTTCCCCCTGAGCACCAAAGCAATTTTGACCTTCCAGTGCTTTCTCTGGGTCAGTGTCGTAGCTAAGGAGCTATGGGCCCCGGTGCAAATTTTATATTGGGCCCCCCAAGCACTCTATACATAACAATTGATATGGCGCAACCAAAACCTGCCAAAGACAACAACAGTGTCAGAGGTGCAAGAAGGGGATGAGGAACAGTTTGTTAATAATGACTACTACTATTTAAAGCATCTATAAGAAGTGTTTATTACCAGCACAGAACCAATAAAGAGCTAATACTGCAGTTGAAGGAGAGCTCCTCAGGGCCCCTCTAACCCAAGGGCCCCAATGTGGTCGCTACCTCTGCACTCCCTATTGCTACGCCACTGCCCTGGGTGGTACATTATGCAAAGAATTATTTTATCCTACATGCATTTTAACAGGAATAATAAGAAAAAAAATGAAAAAAAATCATAATTTCTTCGTTTTTGGCCATTATTGTTTTCAAATACATGCTACCATAATTAAAACCCACGTACTTTATTTGCCAATTTCGACCATTTAAATTATGTCCCTATAATAATATTTTATTTGGAGTTTTGCATCTATCACTATTTACATGCCCATAATTTGAAAGATAACAGTAATATACCCTCTTGACATACATATTAAAAAAGCTCAGTCCCTAAGGTAACTATTTAAATATTTTTTTTATTGTATTTTTTTTTTTACTGCTAAAAAATGATTTAGGTACTATGGGAGAGTCTGGGAGAGAAGTAGTTAATTTTAAATAACTTTTTATTGAAGAAAAAAAAAATGAATGTAGGTTTAATTTTACTATTTGGCCACAAGATGTCATCAGCCATTTTTTTAAATGCGTCCTGTAGGCGTACTACTATGTACGCTTACAGGAAGTGAAGCATGGATATGTAAAAAAAATTTTGCGCACAATGATGTGGCTTCTCACTGAAGCCACCGATTATTGCAACAGGGACTTAGATCAATGAATGGGAACTTGTGTTCTCATTCCCTGATCTTCGGGCTAACAAGTGGCAACGTAAACAAGTGTGGGAGCACCGTCACGAGCGAGCGGGATTGTGCACAACAGAGGTTGCGGTGGAGATACGTATATCGACGCCATTGGAGCTAAGATGAAGTCTGCAGTGGCGTAGATATACTGTATCATATACATTAAGTGGTTAATGTAAGTTCAGAGTTGTTGGATGTTTTTTATTGTACAAATTTACATGCAAACATGGGTATCTATATATGGTTTGCAGATCCATCTAGGGCTGTTTTTTTCAGTATTTTTATTTTGTAGTGGTCAATGGAGGAAATGCATTCAATTGCAGTTTACAAAAAGTATCCATTGACTTCAAATGCAAAGGCAAATGCAACATACATAAATTAAATGTTTGTTTTACAAAGTGTGTTGCACTAAAGTGCACATAGTATGAATGGTAACGTAGGCAAGAGAAAGTACAAGTCTTTCCACATCACAAAACAGATGAAATTGGAAAGCCACGTGAGAACATATGTAGTGTAAATGTCCCCTTAATGAAGACTGTCTACAGTGTAAAACCCAGACACACTTGTGATGGATGTCCCTTGTCGAGGATTGGGACCTTGATCCCTTGGGTAACATCACTGGGCCAACACTGTACAAGCACAAACTCAACTGTTCAGCTGACAGCGCATTCTGTTGCTACGCACGTTGGGCGAGAGCCAACTGAGCGGTGCATGCATGACGTCCCGTATCGGCACAAAGGAACCAGCCATTGCTCGGCCAAGTTGATCCGCCTGGCGGATCGCTTGCAGGTCAGGGCCTAATGTACACATCCTGGATTATTAGCTGAGGTGGTTGTTATCAGCCAACCGAGCCCACTTTAATCAAGTATATGTACGGAGCTTATGACTTGGACCACGCCTTTCAAAATTGTACACCTTTTTTCAGGTGTAAAATCACCATTACATTAAAACTAAAAAACAATGTTAGTTAATAAGATGGATCAAACTTAAATGTGATTTTTACATGTAGGAAAAAAAGAAGTACTTTTTGGACTGGATCATTAACTTTCTTGCCGGTTATCCCGAGCTCACCTCGGGGTAACCTGCGCAGAAGGATTTTTCCGGCCCCGCTGGGCCGATTTTCAACATTTTTTTTTACTGCATGCAGCTAGCACTTTGCTAGCTGAGTGCATTTTCCGATCGCCACCGCTCGCCGCCGATTCGCCGCTACCTGCCGCGCCGCCCACCCCCTCCAGACCCCTTGCGCAGCCTGGCGAATCAGTGCCAGGCAGCGCTGAGGGGTGGATCGGGATTCCCTCTGACGTCCCGACGTTCATGACGTCGGTGACGTCATCCCGCCCGGTCGCCATGGCGACCGGGGAAGCCCAGCAGGAAATCCCGTTCTGAACGGGATTTCCTGCTTACTCTGATTGCGAAGGCGATCGGAGTGGGTAGGGGGATGCCGCTTGTCAGCGGCTATCATGTAGCGAGCCAGTGGCGTAGCTTAGGAGCTTTGGGCCCCGATGCAAGTTTTACATGGGGCCCCCCCAAAGCACTCTATACATAACAATTGATACAGCGCGCCAAAACTTGCCAATGGCAACTAAAGTGTCAGAGGTGCAAGAAGGGGATGGGGGAGCAGTTTGTTAATGATTATCACTATTCAAAGTATCTATAAAAGTAATTATTATGAGCACAGGACCAATAGAGATCTAATACTGCAGTTTCATGGAGGGCCCTACGGGGCCCCTCTGGCCCAAGGGCCCCGATGCGGTCGCAACCTCTGCACCCCCTATTGCTACGCCCCTGTAGCGAGCCCTGGGCTCGCTACATGATTTAAAAGTGCTGCGCTGCCCCCTTGCCGTCAGAATTGGAACGGCAAGGGGGTTAATAACTAGTACTTCCATTTCTTAAAGGACACCCAGGGCCGGATTTGCACTCTTTACTGCCCAAGGCCATTGTCACCAGCCGCCCCCCTTCAGTATAGATAGCCAGATGACCCCTCCCCCCTTCCCTCTAGTATAGGTAGCCTGATGACTCCCTTACTCCCTCCTTTTCCCAACCCCCCCCCCCCCACACACACACACACTTCAGTAGCCAGCTGGCCTTCACACCGCAGCATCCATCAGTGTCACTGATTTCTCCACTCATCTCCATTGCAGAAGATTCCTCTTCTTTTCCATCTTCAATGCTGCCCAAGTCCATAGCCACTGGCCACAATGCAAGAGTGCACAGAGAGCAAGGTGGCTGCTGCACAGGCGGCTAGCAGCAGAGTACCGCGGTCAGGCGCTCGCCTGATCTCCCTGCATTGCAGCACTTGCAAGCTTCCAAATGCTGCACCAGTTTAGCCTGCTGCTTTGATGCCCTAGGCCATGGCCCACGTTGCCTTGGCCTAAACCTGGCCCTGAGGACACCTGAAGTAAGAGGGATATGGAGGCTGCTGTATTTATTTCTTTTTACACAATACCAGTTGTCTGGTGTCCAGGTGATCTTTCTGGCATCAGTAGTGTCTGCACCACACACCTGAAACATGTGGCTAATCCAGTCAGACTTTAGTCAGAAACATGTGATCTGTATGCTTGTTCAGGGTCTATGGCTAAAAGGATTAAAGGCAGAAGGACAGCAGGACTGCCAGGCAATTTGCATTGTTTAAAAGGAAATAAATATGGCAGCCTCAAGTCTAACCTGCTGTCTTAACCAACAGAAGACAGCAGGTTAGACTGGGGAAACACACATCAAGCTCTTTGACAGCCAGTACTGGGGCACCCCAGGTCTGTGAACTGTGTACTCTCCCCACTGCCCTATTCACTGTACACCAATGACTACATCTGCACAGACCCATCTGTAAAGGTTCTGAAGTTTGCAGATGACACAACAGTAGTTGGTCTATTACAAAATGGGGTTGAGTCTGCATATAAGCATGTAGTGGGGCAGCTTTCCTTCTGGTGCAGCAGCAACAACTTAGAACTGAATGCTCTTAAAGAGACACTGAAGCGAAAAAAAAAAATATGGTATAGTGAATTGGTTGTGTACTATGAATAATTACTAGAAGATTAGCAGCAAAGAAAATATTCTCATACTTTTATTTTCAGGTATATAGTGTTTTTTCTAACATTGCATCATTCTATAATATGTGCAGATTACACAACACTCAGCATTCAAAATGAGTCTTTCAGAGCAGTCTGTGAAGTAATGACCTCTCCTCTAGCAGAGAAAAAGTAAACAGTTCACTTACAGTTGAGATAATAAAAGTCAGATAACATCCCTCTCCATGACTAAGACTTAGTCGGAGAGCTTAATGGCTTGTTTGCATAGAGATAACAACTGGAGTTTCTCAACTCTTCCTGTACTGGAAACAATTAGACTGATGTATCTGATCTTAATGTTTTATTTCTTAGCTGTACTACACATACAAATCATAATATCATCATTTTTTTTCGCTTCAGTGTCTCTTTAAGACCATGGAAACAATAACAGACTTCAGGAGATCCACCTTCCCTCCCCCCAGAGCCTCCCCTAACCATAAATGGATATACAGTAGCCCGAGTAGAGTAATTTCTTGGATCCACAATCTCCAACAACCTAAAATGGGACAATACTGTCACTATCATAAGAAAGCGCAACAAAGGATGTACCACCTATGGCAGCTATGGCAGCTGAAAAAGTTTGGCCTGCCACAAAAATGAATGGTGCAGTTCTACAGTGCGATCATCAAATCCATCATGACATCATCTATGACTGTAAGGTTTGGCTCCTGCTCAGTACTGCAGCCCATCATCCAAACAGCAGAAAGGATAATTGGCTGTAGCTCACCTTCCCTGCAGGATCTTTATGCTAGCAGATGCAGAAAGAGAGGGACCAAGATTGTCTCTGACCCCTCTCACCTTGCTCACTGCATCTTCCAACTTATGCCTTCATGAGTAAGATTCCGGTCAGTCGCAACTAAAACTTCTAGACACAGGAACAACTTTTTCCTGCAAGCGGTAGCCATGCTTAATGCAGAACCACAATAGAGCTGCTAGGACTGGAAAGCATTTAGCACAGAACTGTAAATGAACACTTCTCACCCTGTTCACTGCCACTAGAACTTACATTGTGTCCTTGACTTGTAATACAGTGGCTTGCAAAAGTATTCGGCCCCCCTGACGTTTTCCACATTTTGTCACATTACTGCCACAAACATGAATCAATTTTATTGGAATTCCACATGAAAGACCAATACAAAGTGGTGTACACGAGAGAAGTGGAACGAAAATCATACATGATTCCAAACATTTTTTACAAATAAATAACTGCAAAGTGGGGTGTGCATAATTATTCAGCCCTCTGAGTCAATACTTTGTAGAACCAACTTTTGCTGCAATTACAGCTGCCAGTCTTTTAGGGTATGTCTCTACAAGCTTTGCACATCTATAGACTGAAATCCTTGCCCATTCTTCTTTGCAAAACAGCTCCAGCTCAGTCAGATTAGATAGACAGTGTTTGTGAACAGCAGTTTTCAGATCTTGCCACAGATTCTCAATTGGATTTAGATCTGGACTTTGGCTGGGCCGTTCTAACACATGGATATGTTTTGTTTTAAACCATTCCATTGTTGCCCTGGCTTTATGTTTAGGGTCGTTGTCCTGCTGGAAGGTGAACCTCCACCCCAGTCTCAAGTTTGTTGCAGACTCCAAGAGGTTTTCTTCCAAGATTGCCCTGTATTTGGCTCCGTCCATCTTCCCATCAACTCTGACCAGTTTCCCTGTCCCTGCTGAAGAGAAGCATCCCCAGAGCATGATGCTGCCACCACCATATTTGACAGTGGGGATGGTGTGTTCAGAGTGATGTGCAGTGTTAGCTTTCTGTCACACATAGCGTTTTGCATTTTGGCCAAAAAGTTCCATTTTGGTCTCATCTGACCAGAGCGCCTTCTTCCACATGTTTGCTGTGTCCCCCACATGGCTTGTGGCAAACTGCAAATGGGACTTCTTATGCTTTTCTGTAGATCTCTGCAGCTTGTCCAGAGTCACCATATGCCTCTTGATTGCATTTCTGATCAGCGCTCTCCTTGTTTGGCCTGTGAGTTTAGGTGGATGGCCTTGTCTTGGTAGGTTTACAGTTGTGCCATACGCCTTCCATTTCTGAATGATCGCTTGAACAGTGCTCCGTGGGATGTTCAAGGCTTTGGAAATCTTTTTATAGGCGAAGACTGCTTTAAATTACTCAATAACTTTATCCCTGACCTGTCTAGTGTGTTCTTTGGACTTCATGGTGTTGTTGCTCCCAATATTCTCTTAGACAACCTCTGAGGCCATCACAGAGCAGCTGTATTTGTACTGACATTAGATTACACACAGACAGGTGCACTCTATTTAGTCTTTAGCACTCATTAGGCAATGTCTATAGGCAACTGACTGCACTCAGACCAAAGGGGGCTGAATAATTATGCACACTCCACTTGCAGTTATTGATTTGTAAAAAATGTTTGGAATCATGTATGATTTTTGTTCCACTTCTCACATGTACACCACTTTGTATCGGTCTTTCATGTGAAATTCCAATAAAATTGATTCATGTTTGTGGCAGTAATGTGACAAAATGTGTAAAACTTCAAGGGGGCCGAATACTTTTGCAAGCCACTGTATATATATACTGTCTGTCCTTGTATTGTTTTGTTTGTGTCTGTTAAGGAGACTCTAAAGCGAATATAAATTTGCTATTTTTACCTTGTATTTTGCTTCAGAAGTCTCAGCAGAGGTAAACCGCTGCATCCCCTCTGCAAAACAAGGGCTTTAGACCCCCCAAATCCCGGGGCAAACATCCATGACCATGTTGGTCGTGGATTGTACTGTCCTGAAAGGCAGAGCTTTCTACTGTAGCTCTGCCTCTCCTGACGTCAATCGCCATGCGGATCTCCGCCTCTCCCTGCCCCTCTCTGTGAAGGAAGAGTGAGAGGGGCAGGGAGAGGCGGTGATCTGCGGCGATTGTCATCAGTAGAGGCAGAGCTACAGCAGAAAGCTCTGCCTCTTTCAGGAAGCACTGCCCGGATTGCCCCCTGGGGATTTGGGGGGTCTAAAGCCCTCGTTTTGCGGTGGGGATGCAGCGGTTTACCTCTGCTGAGACGTCTGAAGCGAAATACAAGGTAAAAATAGCAAATTTTATTCGCTTCAGAGTTTTTTTAAGCAACTGTCAAGTCAAACTCCTTGTTAGTGCAAACATATTTGGCCAAATCAATTTATTCTGATTCTCTGATATCCCTCCCACTTCAGGGGGATTCTTTAATATGCTGTAAACAATGATGCCATTTTCCTAACATTAAAAAGCTCTTGGCTTCTCCAGTTATAATGAAAAATCACCTTCATGAAATGCTTAGTAAAGTCACAAATACAGTCCATGGGACCTCTTCTTCTTTACATACAGAACAAATAAAGTATGCAGGCAGAACAGCCAAGTATCTGAAAGATTGCAGCTTATTGCTTTGACATAAGGTTATGCCAGGGAGGATAGAAGAGAGAACCCACATATGTACACATCATATGTCTACTAGATTTTAGTCCCGGCCCCAGCTGTAAAATGCTAATCCCTTGCCAAATGACATGTTTTCCACGAAATGCTTGAGGTCTTGTCTGAGTATTCATTACAAAGAAAGAACAATAAATCTGTCCAGATATACAATGAAAATATAATGATACACTGAAAAGAACAAGCCTACTACAGGCTTTAAGGGGATTTTGTAGCGGAAAACATAACTTAAATGGATGTTTCATCCAGGCTTCATCATATACATTGTTAGAATGGCTGAGAAATATGGAGGGCAATCAAGCACAACTTCCTCTGAATCCCACTATGGAATCAAAAGAATGTCAAAACAAAAGCTATGAGCAAGCAAGGATTTGCTCCAGTGGCATCTTGCAAGGCAATGTTTTCCTACTTGGTCCATGACCTCTTATGGAGGACATGTACTGTGTACAAAGTTTATTTAAGGCACATTAGAGGAAACACATTTGGTTTAGCTGCAAATTAGATCATCAGCAGGCTCATTTTACTGTATATGAAATAAGCTGTGGGCTGAAAGAACACATCTAGAGTGCAATTTCTCATTTTACAGTTGATATCAGCAAATAATGACTTAAGTATTAAACTGACGACAGAAGAACTGGCCCTGATTCGCTAAGGTTCTCCTAAGTAGGACAACAGTGAGACAGATGTTAACAATGCATTATATAAGTGCACTAGATTTATTTTAAATTATCTTCAATTAGGAGGCAAAAACTTGTTGCAAACCTTGCCTGGGTCAATAAGACAGTAATCATCGAAGTGGTAAAATATTAGTACATTGTTAGTCTGTCTATTATATACACACACACACACACACACACACACACACACTGTAAAGTTTTGCCATTCACTGGACGATATGGCCAGCAGCAAGGGCGTAGCAATAGCCATAGCAGCTGCAATCGGGCCATGGAACATAGGGGGCCCAGGTGATACATCATGTATTCACTATTCACTTTCTTGTGTTCCTCCACCCTCTGACTTTATCTCAGTGCACATGAACTATGTGCAGTGTTGATTGGATGAGAATGTAAATTGCCCAATGAACTCATCCATAGGGTCGGAGCAGGTCACATTGCTTATGAGTGCCGACATCTGCTGGCCCCATGAAAGTTTTGCTATAGGGCCCCATGATCTCTAGCTATGCCACTGGCCAGCAGATAGATCCCCCTCCGATCAATATCTGATCAGAAAGAGGATCTATCTGCTCGATTTCCACACTGCACACAGATTTTCAATCAATTTCAGAATGAAATCTTTGAAAATCTGTGTGAATGCTAGGCAGGGCCCAGTCCCCCCAGAGGTTCTCACCTATCCACCATGTGGTCCTGCTCTCTGCTGGTATCAGTGTCTGCTTCTCCCTGCTGACTGCTCTGCTTCACTTCCATGTCTCTGGGCACCTGTGTAGTTGAATGCAGTGGACAGACACTAGAGACACTGTGACCAGTGGAGGATCCTAGTGCCTATCCCCTGCATCATGCCATATAGGCCCCCGGGGGCAGGAAGTGAAAAAGGGGCCAGACAGGTGAGGGTACCTTCTCATCAGGCACGGAATTGAATGCCGCTAGCACTGTGCTCCCAATCTGCTGCTCATCCACCAAAATTTTCCGCCTAGATTGATCGACCCAAATGAGTGATTTCAGTCGATAAAGCATACCCAGTGATGCACTGATATCTCACAAATTCGATCAGAGCGATAGAATGAACCATATGTACTGATAGGAGAAATCAATGAGTGTATGGCCTGCTTTAGAATATTGTATTAATATACAAAGGATTCTTCCAATACTGACTTCTTCAATCAGGCACAGCACTGGTTTGTGTACTCAATCAACAAGAACAAGTGAACATGGGCAAGCTCTATGTACGTAGGCTTGGTATTATATGTACTATTGTTTGTTTCATGATGCCACATGTTAGTTCAGGTATGCTTTAACGCTTCTGTTGCATTTGGGTATGTCAATGTTCATGTAAACACTGAGGCAGGCTTCAAACTTATCTGCTTTTGTGTGCGTTTTCTGTGCAGAAAAAACTGATTTCAACTGAGAACTCATGTTAATCAATGGGCTAGGTAACACTTGAATGCAGATTTTGCGCGAAGAAAAATAAACTGACATCCTGCACTTTCTCTAATTTTTCTCTATAAATTACATTAGTTTCTATAAGGCAGGGGCCAGACTTACATAGTTACATAGTTATTTTGGTTGAAAAAAGACATACGTCCATCGAGTTCAACCAGTACAACTCCAGCCTGCTCCCTCACATATCCCTGTTGATCCAGAGGAAGGCGAAAAAACCCTTACAAGGCATGGTCCAATTAGCCCCAAAAGGGAAAATTCCTTCCCGACTCCAGATGGCAATCAGATAAAATCCCTGGATCAACATCATTAGGCATTACCTAGTAATTGTAGCCATGGATGTCTTTCAACGCAAGGAAAGGACTTGTCTTTCAGTTTTCTGAAAAGTGTACAAAACTGAAAGACAAGTGTGATCCCTGCCTGAATAGCAATCGGGGCGCATGGCAGTCTCCATGGAAAAAGCCACAATCATCTACATACAACTTGCAGAGCATCTGTTCATAAGCTGAAGCTTTGGAGATATTGGGTAATGTGGTAAGATGACCCTGAAGTCAATCTACCAAATCCACAGCTGAGTGAAAGTAATTAACAGACGCATAACTACAAATCATGAAGCACCAATGTTCACACCATTTCCCTTGTCTCCCCTCGACCCTCACAGCCTGAGGGCCCAAGGTGTATATGTATGTATACATATATCTCGTCATTTGTCCAACTGCCAGACTAGTCTGCAGACAAGTAGGGGAGCTGGCTAGCATCTTTATAAAGATCCTTTCCATAGAGTGTTTTTGTGAAGAAGAGGTGGACTACTAGGCCAAACCCCATCAAATCTGTCACATTTTAATGCCTACTGTGACAGCAGCATAGGAGAAATAATGTATTGTGCATATTACTCTGATAGAATTGAGCTTCTTATAAATATATAACTTTACAATATTTTGCGATAGTGGTCCTAATGTAAGTCATTTCAGTCATAAAATAGCCCCTTTCACCTAAACATATCTAAAATGAAGCGTTGCCTTAAACTGTGGACATAAATAGAATTATAGTATAGTCAGTCCAACAAATATTTAATGAATATTTCAATTACAAAGAGAGTCTATGAAGTGAAGTCACCTGTTTCTTATACTGTAACACTTAGAAGTCCCAGTGGCTGGAGCTCCTTCTATAACCTTTGGTAGCCGCTACAACCACCCTGTAATTTTATTTCTACCATAAAAGGGATGCTCCTGGGCTTCTACCTGCTTTTGTTGTATTATCCATAATATGAAATGAATTAAAGATCCAAGAGGGAGAATGGAATCCTCTCATAACCATCTTGAAAGGAGTGGAGATGTGGGAATTGTGTGTATGTGCATTGTAGTCCTTTAGATTGTAAGCTTGCAAGGGCAAGGCTCTCTCACCCTTTGGTGTCTTGGGATTTGTTATACATTTGTTATTCATCATGTTACTTTTGTCACGTTAATTACCAATTCTGTATTTTGTGCCATTACTTACGTAGTATGCTGTCCAGGCATACACATTCAGGAAAAGTTACAATGTTTCAATCCCTTCAGCATCAGCAAGTGTATACGTTTCGATTCCTTCAGCGTCAGCAAGTGTATACAATGTTTCGATCCCTTCAGCGTCAGGGCCCATTTCCACTAGAGCCGCACACGTCTGCGAGACACGTGGCAGCTGTTCCGGGTCTGCGGCTATGCAGACAAATCCCATCAGCCGTGCCATGCACGGCTATGGGATTTGCAGCACCCGCACCATTTTGGATGGCAATGTTGGTCGAATCGCTAAAGCATATGATTTGGCCATTGACGCCATTGTACCCTATGGCAGAGTTTCCCAGCGCAATTTGCATGCGGGGAAACTGCGGATTTGGCGCGGAAACCACGGCAGTGGAAATGGGCCCTCATTGTCTCAGATTACAGCCTAGAATGTGGCTATTAGATGTAGCATAAACACATTTACTTACATAATAAATTACCGTACATAACTAAAAACACAGGAAAAAAATAGTTTAGTAAAATTAGTAACCCTTACCCCCCCAACCCCTAACCTTAACCCTTCACCTCCACCATCTTTAACTCCTGACCCTAGCACTTAATCCCCAACCTTAACCACCCCCTTCCCCTCCTCAACTCCTAACCTTAACTACCCTCCTCCTTAACCTAACCCTTAACCTCACCTCTAAACCCCTAACCTTTAACTTCTAACCCTTAACCCCCTCCTTAACTTCTAACTTCAACCCTAACCGCCCCCCTCCTTAAACCCTAACCTTAACCTCTCACCCCCTCCTTAACTCCTAATCTTAACCCCCCTTTACAATTCCTAACATTAACCCTAACCTTGCCCGTCCTTAACCCCTAATGTTAACCCTTAAGCAACTCCCCCTTCTTAACCCCTAACCTTAAGGAGGAGGGGGAGGGGGGTTTTAAGGTTAGGGGCTAAGGGTTAGGAGTTAAGGTTGGGAGTTAAGGTGGAGGTTAACCTCTTGACGACCAGCTAACGCCGATTGGCGTAAACTGGTCGTCTGCGGGTTACCATGAAAACGGCCGCTCGATCGAGCGGCCTTTCCATGTCAGTTCACGGAGGGTGTCTCCGTGAACAGCCGGAGAGCCGCTGATCGCGGCTCGCCGGCAAAATGTAAACAGGCGGGGATCGCCGGCATATGATAGGCTGAAGCCTTTCCTTCAATGCGCAGGACGGAAATCCGTCCTGCGCAGCTCACAGGGGGAGGGAGAGGGAGGGAGAAGGACGGAGCGCCGAAAACGCTGCGGAGGGGGGCTTTGAAGAGCCCCCCCCCCCCGCAAAGCACAGCAAGCCGGCGGCGATCAGACCTCCCCAGCAGGACATCCCCCTAGTGGGGAAAAAAGGGTGGTAGTCTGATCGCCAAGGCTCACTCCTGATCGGTGCTGCGGGCTGGAGAGCCCACGTAGCACCGATCAGTGCAGAAAGCCCTGGTCGGCAAGTGGTTAAGCCTTAGGTTAAGTAGGAGGGAGGTTAAGGTTAGGAGTTAAGGTGGGGAAGGGGGGAGGTAAGGGGGGAACTTAAGGGTTAAGGTTGGGAGTTAAGGAGGTGGAAGGGAAAGGGTTAGGGGTTAAGTGGGGGAGGTAAAGGTTACTAATTTATGAAACTATTTCTTTCCTGTTACTTTAGTTATGTACTGTAATTTATTATGTAAGTAAATGTGTTCATTCTGCACAGCACCTCCATTGAAAGAGTTTCCAGGCTGTAGACACTGACGCTTTAGTGATTGAAACATTGTATACACTTGCTGATGTTGAAGGGATTGAAACATTGTATAGACTTTTCCTGAGTGTGTAACTGCCTGGACAGCATAATGCATAATAAGTAGATAAGTACGGCCTCTTGCACACTGCATGCGATTCCGATTCCGATTCCGCTTTTTAATCAGTTTTTACATCCGATTCAGATTCCGATTTGCAGTGTGCAGGGAGAAAATTGCAAATCTGAATCTGAATCGGAAGTAAAAACAGATTAAAAAGCGGAATCTGAATCTGAATCGCTTGCAGTGTGCAAGAGGTCTACCTTTGTGCCAACTCTGTATTTCGTATATCGGTGTATACTATTGTCTGTATTATTATGTACCCCATGTCTGTTTTTTACTTTGTACAGTGCCATATGTTGGTGCTTAATAAATCAATTATAATAATAATTGTAGTCACATATGAGAAACAGGTGTTTTCAATTTCCAACATCTGGCAAATCAGAAATCTTTATTTTGTGTGGGCTAATCTATTGAATCACTGTAATGCTGATTATGAAGTACAGTTGAATAGCCCTTCATTACTATCCTTTTACAGGTATAGGGAAGTGTGGTTTTCTGATCACTACCCGTTCTACTGTTTTATCTGCCTTCTGTAATTGTTAATACTATGGTCTGTGATGTATTCCCTAAGTTAGGGCCTGTACACACTGAAAAACGCAGGCAAAAACGCAAGCGCATGCGTTTTTAAAGTGCCTGTAGTTTTAAAAACGCATGCGCTTTTGCCTGCGTTTTTTGTGCATTTGCGTTTTTCTTGTAATTGCTGATTGGCTAAAGAATCCTTTGTTTTTTTTTCTAGTTTACATTTCAACAGGAATCAGGAGATTGCAGAGTCTTCTGGGATACTGACTTCTGAAAAACGCAGGCAAAAACGCAAGCGCATGCGTTTTTAATGCGTTTTTCATGCGCTGCGCTTAAAAAAGCGCAGCAGGCACTGCGTTTGCGTTTTTTCAAAAACGCATCGCACCAGTGTGTACAAGTCATCACGATTTTCATTCTTTTTCAAAAGACCTTGCGTTTTTAAAAACGCATGCGTTTTTAAAAACGCAACGCAAGCGCAGCAGTGTGTACAGGCCCTTAGTTGCATAGTAGCTCTGACAGATTCTCAGACTCTCTAGCCAGGCTGTTATACATTTAAATAAACTCTTCTTTAAAGAGACACTGAAGCGAGACTAAATCTCGCATCAGCGCTCAAATATAGCAGGGGCACGTGTGCCCCTGCTAAAACGCCGCTATCCCGCGGCTAAACGGGGGTCCCTTCACCCCCAACCCACCCCCCGCAAAAGATGGTCGGAAAGTTGGTTGTACAGAAAACTCTTCCTGGAGGCAGGGCTAACGGCTGCAGCCCTGCCTCCAGTCGCGTCTATCAGACGTGCATCGCCGCCTCTCCCCCGCCCCTCTCAGTGAAGGAAGACTGAGAGGGGCGGGGGAGAGGCGGAGATACGCGTCTGACAGACGCGCGTGGGGCAGGGCTGCGGCGGTTAGCCCTGCCCCAACCAGGAAGCGCTCCCCCGCATTACGGAGGGGGTTTGGGGGGACAGGGACCCCCGTTAAGCCTCGGGATAGCGGCGTTTTAGCAGGGGCACACGTGCCCCTGCTATATATGAGGTCTGAAGCAAGATCTATTCTCGCTTCAGACTCTCTTTAACTCTTGCACAGCAATCAATGAAAAGTTTTATTCCACATATAGTTGCTGAAGAAATTAACTTCTCTTTGTTCTGTGTTTGTTTAGCCAGATACACCAGATTAATTAGTTTTTATCAGTAACTGTGAATAGACTGCAGGAGAGCTCTGCCTAGGCAGCTCTCCATGTAGTGAACACTGAGACTTAACCTTTTCTGTGCCATCTGCAAAAGGGAAACTTAGTAAAACATGTTTTGGGGATTTCCATAAATTGTTATGAATATTTTTTTTTAAGGTTATCGTGTTGCGGCCAATCTTTTAGAGTAGACAGGAAGTTCTGAGTTTAGTTCCACTTTAACAAATAAGGGAGCTGACATTCTTTGCTAGTCTTTTGTGTTTTAGTTTCAGGGCCTTTGGTCTTCAGATGGACCCTGCTCTGCAACTGGACTTAGCAGCTCATCTGTCTGTTACCAAAGATTGGAAGCCAGGAAGAGGAGTGCCTTGCCAAACGTAATCAAGACAGCTCCAACTGTGGACACATTTAAATCAAAACTGAAAAGCTGCCTGTTTAGTCTGGCATTTACGATCGCTTAAAGTGAACCAGAGACGAAGCACCGTCACATATTTTACCATATATATCAATGAGAACATGACAGTAAACATCTACCCTGCTCTCTGTTTCATTCTTCTCTGCTAAATCTGCCTGTTATAAGCCCTGATAAGAATCCCCAACTGAGCATTCAGTCTAGCTTTCACTGGAATGATTATAGCTGAGTCAGTCTTCTGTGATGTCTTTTCAAGCCCAAGTCTGCCCCCTTGTGGCTCTGATTTGCTGCTATTTATTCTCGAAGCAACAAATCAGAGCCACAAGGAGGCAGGCTTGGGCTTGAAAAGACATCACAGAAGACTGACTCAGCTATAATCATTCCAGGCAGAACTAGACTGAATGCTCAGTCGGGGATTCTTATCAGGGCTGATAAGAAGCAGGCTGAACAGTGAAGAATGAAACAGAGAGCAGGGTAGGTGTTTTCTCTAATGTTCCCATTGATATATATGGTAAAATACCTGATGGTGCTTCATCTCTGGGTCCCTTTAACTTTTCCCCTGTACACATCATTATGTACTGATCTCAGACAAGCTTATGCACTTTGGGTCCTACTGGAGAAAAGCACTTTACAAATATTTTGTTGTTGTTGTTTAAAATTTATTTTATTGGACTGGTGTGAAAAAACTTAAACAAAGGTTTATTGAATTAAAGCATAGTTGTAAGTTTGTATGAGATGTTTTATAAGATGCTAATAATTCTGCCTTCAATGCAGATTACATGCAGCTTAGAATGGGACCAATCAGATGCACTTTCTGCCAATATTTATTGACTCAATCCCAAACAGCATAACATTTGCATTGGAATTATTTTCATCTTGATGACCATCTCTGGTGAGGAGTCTATTTCCACACACAGAACATGCTCACTGTGTTTCTGAGAATGCTGCTGCACTTTGCAGGAATTTCCCACAATGCAACACTGTAACTTGATTTATTCTTCAAGTACACAAGTGTATTACAAACCTCTTGGCATTTGTGACAGTAACTTTCCATAACAATATGGCATTTACACAAACAATAACTTTACAGGCAATAGAGTGTTCACCGCTAGAACTGCTTTGCAGAACGTGCATGAAAATTGCCAAGAGCCTCCGTACCTTAGTTTCATGCCTGGAAACAGGTGTCAAACTCTTATTGATAAGCCAAGAACAATAACCAGAAGTTTGAATTGCATTCTTTGGCTGCAGTGACACACATATGTGACAATGATTATCTTTATATAAGATGAGCTAAAGGGAATTAATAAAGGTCAGGATACTTTTCAGAGAGCAGGAGACATAAATTCTGCCAACTACCTCTCTAACCTACATGCACAAAAGAACAAGCAGTGGCTCAAGTCAACCTTTCTTCCTGCCAGCTCCCTGTGATTGAGGTGAAATGAGCATTTATGTGGCTGAATAGACCATAACACTGTGTTAGTTCATGCATTAAATTACCTTTCTCTTCTTCACATCCTATATTAACTGTTCTGCTGCCACCAACAAGGCACTTGCTAAATACTGCTGAGTTACATGGCAAGGATATCAGTCTGCCCGACCCCCCCCCCCCCCCTTTCAAATAACAATCTGCTTTTAGGGGAACGGATCCATTCATTCATGCATAATGCGAGTGTCATTCCCAGAGAGGCCTGCACTGTACATGTTTGACTTCAGCATGCTAAGACTCAAGTGTCATAACGATGGTTCAGTTTGCTTCAGATCTATTCAGACTGAGAATACCCTTTAGAATTGCGGCTCTAATTATGCAACGCACGGACTGATTACATTTAGCGTTGAAGGGCAGATACAGGGTAAATGTAGTTTACTTTTTGTGTGTATGTACACTGTGCAAACACTTGTTGCAGAACAATCTCATTGACTTAACTGTAAGCCTATTTACATATTCTTACAAGTATGTCTTGCATAGTTTTATTTCTTTCTTTTTGGTAAAGGGCCCATGTACATTGCTAATTTGTATGTCAAATGCTGTATAATTTAAATAATGTATGTGTAATCTACTGAAAGCAATATGAAATAAACAAATATGCTTAGTACTCAGTGGGGTAGCAGTGGGGGTGCAGAGGTTGTGACTGCACCAGGGCCCCTGGACAAGAGGGGCCCTCCTTCAGCCACTGTATTAGCTCTTCATTGGTGTTATGTTAGTAATTATCACCTCTATGTGTGCTTTAACTAGTGGTAATCATTAAAAACCTGTTCTTCTCCCCTGATTACATGTCTCTGACACTGTGGCGGTCTTTGACAGCTTTTGGTGCTCACTGCTCAATATCAATTGATCTGTATAGAGTGCTTGAGGCGGTCTCATCTAAAATCTGCACTGGGGCCCATAGCTGTTTAGCTAGCGTACGTTAAAAAGGGGCGATGGGAAAAAAGGGCGCCGGGTTTTTAACGATAAACATGGATTACGTTTAAAAATGTATTTCGTTTAAAAGTAATGTTTTTAAACGTTATAAATCATTAAATAATGTGTATTAAATCGGCAATTGTAAAAACGTTAATCTTTCGTTTAAATAATGAAACGCATAATAACGTTTAAAAAAAAAATTACTAAGTAACCCTCCCTGTACCTACCCCTAACCCCTAGACCCCCCTGTTGATGCCTAAACCTAAGACCCCCCCTGTTGGTGCCTAAGTAACCCTCCCTGTACCTACCCCTAACCCCTAGACCCCCCTGTTAGTGCCTAAACCTAAGACCCCCCTGTTGGTGCCTAAACCTAAGACCCCCCTGTTAGTGCCTAAACCTAAGACCCCCTTTTGGTGCCTAAACCTAAGACCCCCAGTTGGTGCCTAAACCTAAGACCCCCCTGTTGGTGCCTAAACCTAAGACCCCCCTTTTGGTGCCTAAACCTAAGACCCCCCTGTTGGTGCCTAAACCTAAGACCCCCCTGTTAGTGCCTAAACCTAAGACCCCCCTGTTGGTGCCTAAACCTAAGACCCCCTGTTGGTGCCTAAACCTAAGACCCCCCTGTTGGTGCCTAAACCTAAGACCCCCCTGTTGGTGCCTAAACCTAAGACCCCCCTGTAATTGTTTTCGTTTAAAAATAATGTAAAAAAAAAAAAAAAAAAAAGTAATGTTTTTCGTTTAAAAATAATGTTTGGGAAAAATATTGTACTGGTTTTCGTTTAAAAATAATATTTAAACATGTATAAATCATTAAATAATGTGTAATCATGAGAAACAGTAATAAAACATTAAGTCTCCGGGCGCCGCTTTTAAAACGTTAGTTTTCTCCGGCGCCCTTTTTTCCTACCGGGCGCCCATTAAACGATATTTATTATAGAAGTGAATGGCGGCGCCCGATTTGTCCACTAGCCTCAGGCGCCCGAATTTACTGTTTCCGTTTAGCTATGCCACTGCTAGTACTAAAGAACCTATATGTGCAATTCCCTTCCTTATTCCCTTCACTTTTTCTCCAAAGTTTTTTCCTAGGAGATAATTTTTAATCTTCTCTTTAAAATAATTGTTCAGAACTTTTCAATTAAAAAGGTACCAAAAAGTAATTGAAAAAGTACTATCAAAATTATTTTGAGTGTTTTCTTGCTTGGTGGCGGTTTAAAAGGCATTTTATTGACAAGGTGTGAATATATCAACTAGGAGAAAATACAGGAGAAAAACATTAATTAAATGTGGGCTCCAGTGTCTCCTTACAAAAATGCATACTTTCCTTTCATAAACATTTTTTTTTCAGCTCCAACCCCTGTCCTGCACAGCCACTGAAGTGGAAATGGCCACCCCAGGTAAACTGACCTAGCTCCTCCCATAAGCCTATATTTTGTATTCAGGTGACACTCCTCCAATGTGACCATACCTCCACCAACCTGCATTAGTGCGGTAGGTGGGGCAAAAGCACTTTAGAAACATTGCAGTCCCAGCTGTTCCTTTTATGTGTCATGCAAAATAACAGCATCATGCAGATGAGCACACGGGGATGTTGGCTTAAAGCTACCACTTAGTGGGTTCAGGAAAAGCTGAGTGGCAGCCAGTGCCCAGGGAAGGATAGCATGGCTGAGCAGATGCAACTTTACAGTCTGAAAAGGATTGATTGGTCTACTTTTAAGTGACACTGCATGAAAACAGCGCAATTCTGAGATTAGTTCTTTTACACTGTATTCACTTAAAGTAGAACTCCATGCCATACTTCTAGAACACATAGGGATTTGATAATAATAGATGACTTTAGGTCCACTTTAAAACTTTCCTCCAACCGTTTTTTGGTATAGGACCCAAGCCTGAGTCATAAACTCTGCCTTTTCCTCCTCCATTAAGCTAAGGTATTCCGTTCACCAACTGCCAGCTATCACCATGCTCATTGACTAATATTAGTGGCAGGATTAGTAGGCCATTGGGTTTAGCTCACTAAGAGAGACTTGGGTAGAGGGAGTGTGTTATGATTTACAATGCAGTCCTAAGTCTCATTCCATAATCAGTTGGACACAGGTTCACTTTAAGTTGAACATATTTTAAGGGGCATTTTCAATGAAATGTATGCGGGCCTAAAGCTATCTGTATAAGAGAAAGTTTGATATATCAGCTATTAAATATAAATATTAGTAAGCTAGCAATGATATCTGTCCTTTTTCCTTAAACTCTCAAGATGTCCATGTTGCTAGATGAATAATGCCTAGGCCTAGTATAAATATCAGTGATATAACATTACTGATATTTTATTATAGACTGACTTGGTTCCCTATTTCACGCTAACTCTCCCTTCTACTGTATTACACTAACCCCCCTCCTAATGTCTACCACTAGTCCCCCCCCCCATCTCCAGTGCATAATACAAATCTATGGTTCTACTACCTAACTCGAAGTTATTGGCACCTAAGAGACCAGAATTTCTAGACACTCCAATATTCTAAGCCTTGGCCCTGGCTATTGTCTACAGATAGGCAATCCCTGATGTAGATTCTTCCTGGTTTCTTCTTTGGGTCTTGTGGTGTCCCATTCATATGCCTTTCCTCATGAACAACTGTCTCCTCTATTTCGAAAACAGCTTCCAGGTCAGCACTCTTGTGCATGGAAGCCGCATTCACAAGTGATCGAAAGATGTAAAATGTATTCAGAAGGACCCACACTGCGGAGGACAAGAAGGGGAGAGCGGATAAATGGGTAGGTAAATGGGTGTACAGTGGATGTGAACTGCTTGGCCCTGGGTATGGAAAGATAAGGAGGGCTGCCTCTTCCTCCTAGTCCATATTCCATAAGTTTACTAATTGCATGATAAATTGCCGGGACCAGAAGGGGGCGGGGGAAGACAGGCATGATGCTACATTGTGAACATAGCTGTGTGTTTATTTTACTCTGCTGGAAGTTGCTTCAGGGGTACTTAAACAGAAAGTAGATTTTAGGTAGTTTCTCACATTAAGACAGTGCTGGTCAGGTTCTTCATCATACATAATTTCATATGACAGATTCTTCCATTAATGGCCATTATTATATGAAAGAATTATACATTTTTCAATTATGGTCCACTAAACTCTCAATTTTATTTCCATAACCCTCTTTCTCAATTTAGCTAAACTCAAACCTGGATAACCAATGTGGCAGCCACAATCTTGACGTCAGCTATGATGGAACATTTTGCTCTTTTTATGTGATTCTAATCTTAGGGTGGGCCTTTGGAAGTAAGAAAAGCCTCTGACTGGCTGTGTCATTCATACAACTACTGAATGGCCAGGGCAATGGCGTGGACACTCTGAAGCTATGGTTTCCTCTGATAGCCCACTTCTGAGCACTGATGGGATCTGAATGCATTGAGTCAACACTATGATCCCCACTCACAGAGCATCTGGACTTGGGGACTGCTGTGATCCTCCACATTGTAGCAGAGTAGTAGCTGTAGTGCTATATAGAGCTGTGGCAGTCTTCTAGGCTGCTGAGCAGCCCACCTTAAAGAGACTCTGTAACAAAATTTGCAGCCTTATTTCTTCTATCCCATAAGTTCCTATACCTGTTCTAATGTGGTCTGTCTTACTGCAGCATTTCCTAGTTGCATAGTGGCTGTATTATCTCTGTTATATAATCTAATCTTCTTTCCTTTGTCGTCTTTATCGGACTCAGGCACTCAGGCAGGAATGTGCTGCCCTGCTTGTGATAGGATAGAAGCTATACACACCCTCTCCACACCCCCTGCAGGCTCTGTATGAGTCACAGACTGAGCTCCTTTCAGCCTATCACATACTAGTTAGCAGCCATGTCTTTTGTTTGTAAACACTGCCTAAAACTGGCAATTACAAGCCAGGATTACAGCAGGGAGTGGCAGAAACAGCACAGAGGGGTTCAGAGAACATAATGAATAGAACGGTATGCTTTTTATTGTAAGAATTTTAGAGTACAGATTCTCTTTAAGGGGACTCCGAGCACCTCTCATGGGCATGCCTTTAAGCTAGACGACTTCCAACAAAGTCTTGTTATGACCCCTCTGGAGGAGCCTCTTGCAATGGCCATGCGTGTCACTTCCTCTTCCTGCTTCATTCAGTGATGCACTTCTCTAACAGACAGGGGTGACCTGGAAGTTATAACAATTGTTAAATTGAAATTGAATGAAAACTATTTGGTGTGGAATGGCAATTGAAATTAGAGAGGAGAGTACAAGCTACATAAAGGTATGCATCTTTAAGTACTTTTCAGTACTGGTCGGAGTCTCTAGGCATACCCATGTGAGGTGCTCGGAGTCCCTTTAAGTCTGACATCATCATTGATATCAACAGGGTTGGGATTAAGGTCAATTTGTATTGCTGAGCTGTAGAATGAAACATGACATGTTCAAGCATCACTAATAAACAGGACACATGAAGATGGAGAGGTTGTTTTTTGTGCATTCTGGCATAAAGTACAACTTTGTGATATCTTTTTGTACTGTTAGCCGTCATGCTAATAAGGTAGCAAGGTTAGTGTGAGGGTAGGGTTGCTGTAATGTTAGAAATAGGTATTGTTAGGTGTTAGTGTGACATAGTATAGTTATTTTTTATTTATAGCAACATGCGTTTTAAAGGAATTGAAATGTAAAACTCTCTTTAACCCATTAGCAGCTTCAAACTACATTTTTAGTTTGAAGACTGCTGTGCACTCTAAACTTCTGCCAGAAACTTTTGTTTGGCTGCCTTGTGCAGCCAAACGAGTGGGTGGCAGGGAACAGTTATAGTTATCTGTTCCGAACAGCTTTTTTCTTCCCCCCTCAACTTCCGACAGGTCTTCTAGGTCCCGATAACATCCAATCACACGATATGACATGTGATCGGGATCCAGGAGACCGCATCAGCATTACAGTGCCACCAGGTGATGGCAGAGATGGAGGAGACCATAACCCAACTTTTACCACCGGGTGGCTCTGTAATGCTGACATGGTCTCCTGACGGAGACGGACGTCCCTAGCAGCTGGAACAAAAATGGCCCTGCAGCTGCTAAAAGGTTAAAACATATGAATACAGCTTGTATATACTGTAGCACATTTCAATAAACAAAGATTAAGGGCTTGATTCATAAAGCCGTGCAAACTGTTTAGCATGGGTGTGCTAAACAGTTAGCACGTGAAGTGCCATTCGCAGACTTTTGTGCGCGCAAAGTGCCGCGATTCGTGTGATCGCGGACTTTTGCGCGGGCAATTTGCGGCAAATTGTGCACGCAAAAGTCTGCGATCGCGCGAATCTCGGCACTTTGCGCGCGCAAAAGTCCGCGAATGGCACTTCACGTGCTAACTGTTTAGCACACCCATGCTAAACAGTTTGCACGGCTTTGTGAATCAAGCCCTAAATGTTTTTTTAATCATTTTATAATCTTTAACGGAAGAAAGAGAATTCTTTATGTGCAGTATTCACCAGGTATTTAAGTGAACTCTTATTATCACATCCCTTTGAGGAAATGAAGTTCCCACAGGTTCAGGATCACAATTTAGTTTCTGTCTGATCTTTGCGGCTGGATACTTGGCCACACTACTGGGCTGGGGATGAAGATTGAAAAGATTTGACTTGCTGTGAGTACACAGGGAGCATGTGAAATCATCTGTTAGAGCGGTTCTGGAACAGCTGCCTACTGGTTTTCTCTTTCTAAAGACTTGGTGCTCAACCTTTCCTTAACACAGATTAGTCAGCAGCCAGGGGACTGAAATGCTATTTTGTTTTAAGCTTAACATTTCATGCTTCCTTTTTCTATTTCTGCTCTAGTCAGAACTGACAAGTTTTTTGTATGAAACGGACCGCGTGATCTAACTGAATTATATCTGAGCTCTTGAGATCCTAAAATTAACAATTGATATTAAAGGACCGCAAAAAAAAGTAGGCAGTTAAAATCTGACAGAACCGACAGGTTTTGGACCAGTCCATCTCCTCATGGGGGATTCTCAGGGTTTTCTTTGTTTTCGGCCCAGTGCACACCAAAAACCGCTAGCAGATCCTCAATGTGCTAGCGGTTTTTGGAGCAGATTTTAGAGCGATCCTAGGCATGTTTAGAGACGTTTTCTATAGTAAATCTTCAAGATCCGCACCATCAGATAAATCACTTTTATGTAAAGATAAATTTTAAAACATGATAAAAAGCATGGGTCACACAAGATAGAGACGTTTTCTAAACATGCCTAGCGTTTTGGGGAGCGTTTTTGTGTAGCAGATTACAAATATTGTTACAGTAAAAGCTGTTACTGAACAGCTTCTGTCACAAAAACGCCTGGGAAACTGCTCTGATCTAGCGTTTTTCAGAGCGGTTTACGCTTTTCCTATACTTTACATTAAGGCAGAAATGCTTCTGCAAACCACAAACGTGCTGCAGGGCCCACGTTTGCGGTTTGCTAAAAACCTCAAACCGCTGGTGTGCACCATCTCATTGAAATACATTAGCCAAGGGTTTTCACAGGGGGATGCGGTTGGCGGATCGCTGCTAAAAGCGCTCGGTGTGCACTGGGCCTTCAACAGCATTTCCTGAACAGCAGTTGCAAAGTCTAAAATAGTGTGCAAGTGAGTAGGGAGGCTGGCTGGTATCTTACTATTTTGGCAGTTAAACTGCTGTTTAGCAAATGCTGATGAAAACAGTAATTCCCCATAAGGAGATGGACTGGCCCAAAACCTGTCGGTTCTGTCAGATTTTAACTGCCTACTTTTTTCATGATAGTAGTCCTTTAAAGTTGCTGAAGACATATATAGATTCAGTTTGTGTATGTAGATGTCTATGATATGCTATACTGTTTCAGTAGTTGTCATAAACAACTGTACTTTAACCCATCCTTCCCACCACCGTCAATGTAAAAGAGGGACACCACTTAGCACAAATCCACTGTATGTAAGCAAACATCACTCCTTGCCACATGTACAGTAATACAAAGCCGGCTTTCAAAAAACTGTTGACGCTCCACTGTAATAAAAAGGCACTGACTGCAGAAAAGAGACTACAGAAAAATGTATAACAGGTACAGGTAGTTTAGGTAAGGGCCTGTTCACACTGCACAAAAAAGCTGCATTTTACAGAACGCACAGTGGTGTGTGTTCCCACTAGACTGGTTCCTGCATGAAAAACCCTTACCTGTCCCATGGATTTTATATTGCCGCTGTTCGGTCCACTGCAGTGGATTGTGACAAGAAGAAGCATGGGGCATCTCATTTGGTTTGCAAAAACCAATAGGAATCCTGCTTCAATCTCATTGGTTCATGGTGGACCAATGAGAATCCTCCCTGTTGCTAGATAGGATTTACATTGATTTGTTACTTTAAAACAAGAAGCCCCATGCTTCCTGGTCTCCAGGACAAGCAACCGCAGATGGTACTGCTTACAAGCGGATGGGTGGCGACACAATGCAGCTGATGGAAATGAGGTGCATAGTAATCATTCCTAGTAAAGAGGAGCACAGTCACCATTCCCAGTAAAGAGGAGCACAGTCACCATTCAGTCACCATTCCTAGTAAAGAGGAGCATAGTCACCATTCAGTCACCATTCCTAGTAAAGAGGAGCATAGTCACCATTCCCAGTAAAGAGGAGCACAGTCACCATTCCCAGTAAAGAGGAGCACAGTCACCATTCCTAGTAAAGAGGAGTATAGTCACCATTCCCAGTAAAGAGGAGCACAGTCACCATTCCCAGTAAAGAGGAGCACAGTCACCATTCCCAGTAAAGAGGAGCACAGTCACCATTCCCAGTAAAGTGGAGCACAGTCACCATTCCCAGTAAAGAGGAGCACAGTCACCATTCCCAGTAAAGTGGAGCACAGTCACCATTCCCAGTAAAGAGGAGCACAGTCACCATTCCCAATAAAGAGGAGCATAGTCGCCATTTCCAGTAAAGAGGTGCATAGTCACCATTCCCAGTAAAGAGGTGCATAGTCACCATTCCCAGTAAAGAGGAGTATAGTCACCGTTCCCAGTAAAGAGGAGCACAGTCACCATTCCCAGTAAAGAGGAGCACAGTCACCATTCCCAGTAAAGAGGAGCACAGTCACCATTCCCAGTAAAGTGGAGCACAGTCACCATTCCCAGTAAAGAGGAGCACAGTCACCATTCCCAATAAAGAGGAGCATAGTCGCCATTTCCAGTAAAGAGGTACATAGTCACCATTCCCAGTAAAGAGGAGCATAGTCACCATTCCCAGTAAAGAGGAGCATAGTCACCATTCCCAGTAAAGCGGTGCATAGTCACCATTCCCAGTAAAGAGGAGCACAGTCACCATTCCCAGTAAAGATGTGCATAGTCGCCATTTCCAGTAAAGAGGAGCACAGTCACCATTCCCAGTAAAGATGTGCATAGTCGCCATTCCCAGTAAAGAGGAGCACAGTCACCATTCCCAGTAAAGAGGAGCACAGTCACCATTCCCAGTAAAGTGGAGCACAGTCACCATTCCCAGTAAAGAGGAGCACAGTCACCATTCCCAATAAAGAGGAGCATAGTCGCCATTTCCAGTAAAGAGGTACATAGTCACCATTCCCAGTAAAGAGGAGCATAGTCACCATTCCCAGTAAAGAGGAGCATAATCACCATTCCCAGTAAAGCGGTGCATAGTCACCATTCCCAGTAAAGAGGAGCACAGTCACCATTCCCAGTAAAGATGTGCATAGTCGCCATTCCCAGTAAAGAGGAGCACAGTCACCATTCCCAGTAAAGATGTGCATAGTCGCCATTCCCAGTAAAGAGGAGCACAGTCACCATTCCCAGTAAAGAGGAGCACAGTCACCATTCCCAGTAAAGAGGTGCATAGTCACCATTCCCAGTAAAGAGGAGAATAGTCGCCATTCCTTGAAAATAGGTGTCTCCAAATTTGTAATATTTATAAAAAGAATTAGAGAAATTGTTTTTGCACTGAGGTTAAGCAAGAAACAATAACCTGTTTCCAGTTTTCTGGCATAGTTAAACTGTTTATTATTACATGAGATGGTTGCAGAGTTTATATACAGCCTCTACTGACACTATTATTGGTAAACCAGGAAAACAGCACAACATGGTCTGTCAAAAGTTTCACCCACTTGTCAGAAAGAACTTGAAAGATTTGAGGGCCTATTCAGTATAAAGTGGTGGAAAGGCACAACATATAGTACTTACAGCAGTTTAAACTAAGCTCTATAAAAAGATTTGTATAGTATAAAAATTGTTAAAACTTTTTCTGGAACTTCAAGGATGGTGTGTCCCTACACTGGAGACTTCCTGTTCTGACAGGAAGTCAGGCAATTTCTCCAACAGGGATCAGAGACGGCATCAAATATATATTTTACGTATGGGAAAGAGTTAGAACTCTATTTACTTTTCCAGTCTCAGGACTCCTAGGGTCCACAACAAGACCATGGACATCCATAGAGGTTCTCGTTAGTAGTGTTGGTGTTGAATTTGAGTTATTAACCACTTGCCGACCGCACACTCATAACGTGCGTCGGCAAAGTGGCAGCTGCAGGACCAGCGACGCAGTACTGCGTCGCCAGCTGCAGCCTAATTAATCAGGAAGCAGCCGCTCGTACGAGCGGCTGCTTCCTGTCAAATCACGGCGGGGGGCTCCGTGAATAGCCTGCGGGCCGCCGATGGCGGCTCGCAGGCTAGATGTAAACACAAGCGGAAATAATCCGCTTTGTTTACATTTGTACGGCGCTGCTGAGCAGCAGCGCCGTAAGGCAGATCGGCGATCCCCGGCCAATCAGCGGCCGGGGATCGCCGCCATGTGACAGGAGACAGCCTGTCACTGGCTGCACAGGACGGATAGCGTCCTGTGCAGCCCGGCTTACCAGGGGGGGCCAGGTAGGAGAGGGAGGGGGAGGATTTCGCCGCGGAGGGGGGCTTTGAGGTGCCCCCCCCGCCACCCACAGCAGGCAGGAGAGATCAGACCCCCCCAGCACATCATCCCCATAGGGGGGAAAAAAGGGGGGCAATCTGATCTCCCTGCCTGCACCCTGATCTGTGCTGGGGGCTGCAGAGCCCACCCAGCACAGATCAATCAAACCAGCGCTGGTCCTTAAGGGGGGGTAAAGGGTGGGTCCTCAAGTGGTTAAAATTCAGAAACCCAAAGTCTGTGGACAGAGGCAGGGGAGTTCACTTATTTGCGCTTTACGTTGCAGTTCACATGACTCACATGAAGCGCAACATCAAGCGCAAATAAGTGAACTTCCCCTGACCTTGTCCACTTGTCTGGGTGCTGAAGTGTGGTGGTGATGAATTTGGGTTTTCAAATTGCAATAACCCAATTTTGAACATCAACACTGCTAGTGACATACTTTTAAAGATTTGTTTATTGGGGGGTTGGGAGATTGAATACATTTAGATTGCTGTTACCATCCATGCACCATTTAATAAGGCAATGCAATAACCTGAAGTATAGACATACACTTTAGCAGTATATAAACACCCAATTTATATAAATATGTGTAGTGGTGTAGACCAATACCTGAAACCTAGAAGGGTGACAACTGACAAAGTCAAAGCAGAAACTATCAGTCTAAAAGAGAGCTGGTTGACTGTGAAAGGATTCATAAAGTACACAATTAACTGATGAGTTTTAACTATGAAATGTGTGTGCCTACAATTCTGCCATTTCAATGTGCAATTCACTAATCAGAAAAATGTGCACATTCGCAATACAATAACAATGTGTAATTGCCTATAGAAATATTCAATACAAATCAGCAGGTCCACACGCGTCAGCTGTCTTATTTGCTAGATGTAAACACAGAGTTTTGCTAGATGGAAAAGCTGAACAAATTTTGCTTATTCATAGTTAAATTGCTTAACTGCAGTTACAAAAAGAGCCTGTCTTCCTCATAATTACAGATATTTTTAAACCAGCGTTCTGCAAATTTTTGCTGAATCTATGATATTAGCTAAACATATGGCAGACCATCTTAATAATCTATTGCTTGTGCTTCTATGGCTTGTTTATGGATGAGTTAAAGTGGTAGCCATACCCAAAAATTGTTCAGAACGCCAGTTCTGGTGCCAAGTCTGAATGAAGCCTCCCATCTTGCCAAGCCAGTTTAGAAATACAGCCCAAACCACTATTTTTTTGTTTCTGGCTCATAAAGCTCTATTCAATTACCTTTTCTCCCGTAGAGATGGCCCAGCCTTGGAGAACTCATGGAGAAGCACATGATCAGTTTGATCAGCTGATAGATTTGTAAGCCTCTGATTTGCTGGTCATGATCATGTGTTAAAACAGGAAGTCATCTCAGCAAATCAGAGGCTTAGAAATCTATCAGCTGATCAAACTGATCATGTGCTTCTCCATGAGTTCTCCAAGGCTGGGCCATCTCAACTCCCGAGTCCCTGACAAGCAAGAAGATACTCATGATGGGTTTGATATTACTTCTTTACCTAAGTCTTTCCAAATGCTGGGTGCTGGATAATTATTTTGGAGATAAGATGGAAAATAACAAACTCAAGCAAAAATGGGTTCTTAACATGTCTGTCTAGGATTTTTTCCAGAGCAGTTCCTGCTTTACGGCATTCTCTTCCTCGTAGCTTGCCCCCATTCTGATTAAAGTTGAAAGAACTATGCAAGTCCTGAATTATCCACTATTGTAATAATAATAATAATAATAATAATAATATGCTTTAACAGTTCCGAGTCCTTTAGTAAACAGTCAAAATCAATCTTTCACAAATCCGTGGCTTCAGATTACATGGATTGTTTGCACATCCAGCATTCGGCACTCCAAGCCAGGGTATGCCACGCATAAAATACAGGCCAGCCACCACCAGTCTTTTTTACTGATTCACTTTTACATCATAAGAGGCATAATGCTATTTAATAAATGTTTTTGCAGCGGGAGAAAAAACAATTACGGATATATCTCATGAAGCATCCAGACTAAACGTTCTACTTTATACTTGCAATTTTCATGAGTAATAACTTTGTAGAACCTCGCTTGTACCAGGAATGTTTAAGTGATAAATTAGAATAGCAAAAATGTTGCAGTCACATTCATCAAACAAAGTGATGGTTTGTGTTTGTCCTGGCATTTATACCGCCATGGAAAGAGCTAATCCTTCTCAGTTAACACTCTGCATTATTACTGCTGTATTCTAGGTAATGGCCATGTAAGCACTCCATTGGGCTTATTCATTAGAGCAGTGCAAACTGAAATGATCATCTGCAATGTGCAGGGACACAGTAACCAATGAGATTTTTGTTTATTACAGTTACATAATTTAAAAGGAATGTCAGTTTTTTTTATCTTTATCTTTGTGTTTGTGAGAGAGGGTTTAGTACTAACAGATTATTCACTTCCTGTCCAAAAAAGGTCACACACTCTAATATTTCATTGGAGCACCTTTAGCTTTCCGGCAATGTGGATTCATTTTAATGAGCTTCTGCAATGTCACATCATTTATTTCCATCCATAGTTGCATTTTTTACAAAGATTTTGTAGAGATGATGGGAAAGTCAGACCGCTGTGTGAATTCTTGTCCAGCTCATTCCAAAGATTCTCAATGGGGTTTAGGTCTGGATTCTGTGGTGGAGAATCCATGAGTGAAAATGATGTCTCGTGTTTCCTATATCACTCTTTCACACATTGAGTCTAATGAATCCTGGCAATGTCACCTTGGAATATGCCTGTGCCATTCAGGGGAGAAGAAATTCACTGGCAGAATAACCCGGTCATTCAGTATATTCAGGTAGTCAACCGACCTCATTTTTGGGAACATAACGTTGCTGAACCTAGACCTGACTAATTGCAGCAACCCCAACCTATTTGCTTTGTTAAATCCAGGTGGTGAACTATTTGCTGGGCAGGCAGTGTGTCACACTGCAGTATTAACTGCAGCCAGAAGATGGTGCTCACAAGCCCAGGGACTGGTCATCTGAACCATTTTTACAGAACCTGTTCTGAGATAAGATTATAGACTGCGTTGAAACTCACATAGGGCGAATACATGCCTACTATATATTCCAGACACCTCAATTAAGCAAGGACTCCAACCCATGTAGGCAGTGCTAGGTTCTGGTATTGGAGAAGTACAACACTGCAATACATATTTACTCTAGAACTCACACATGTCCAGTGTAAAGAAACGCTTGTGCCCCTCCTCCTTCCATCATACTCAAGTGCTATCTTTTACTTGGTTTGCATGCCTGCCCAGTCTCTATGCATTTGTGCATGCCAATGAGGGCGTCCAGCTAACCAAATTCGCAGTTGAATACTAAAACAGCACAGAACAGGTAAAAGGAAAAACCCTGAAGGCAACAATTAGTGTTAAGATGTTAAACGATTAGGGATGCTCGCTGGATTCCGCGGAATTCTAAATTCTGTGATTCCGGATGAAATTGGGCCAATTCTGATTCCGCCGGTCAGGACGGAATTGCTATAGCTCTAAAATGGAATTCCGTGGACATTTTTTTAATTCCGCGGAGTTTTACAGAATGCAAATGTATTTCCTCACCTATCTGTTTTTTTCCTCCCTCCTCCCGCAGGGAGAAGGGTCTCATCTTCCAGGGAATTGTAGTATTTCAAAAGCCAGCTTACATACCGTGGCTGGGAATTGAACCCAGGTCTCAGTGTGTGGTAGGTAACTGACTTAACCACTATATCACTACCAACACACTACATGCTGAAGCCAGCCTAGCATGTACCATTATGATCAATCCAAGAGAAAAAATAGCGTGCTCAAGGATTTGTAGCATGTCAAAAGCCAACTCACATTGGCTGGGAATTGAACCCAGGTCTCAGTGTGTGGTCGGTAACTGATTTAACCACTAAACCACCAACACTACATGCTGAAGCCAGCCCAGCATGTACCATTATGATCAATCCAAGTGAAAAATTTGCGTGCTTAAGGATTTGTAGCATGTCAAAAGCCAACTCACATTGGCTGGGAATTGAACCCAGGCTGGGCTGGGAATTGAACCCAGGTCTCAGTATGTAGTAGGTAACTGACTTAACCACTATACCACCAACACTACATGCTGAAGCCAGCCTAGCATGTACCATTATGATCAATCCAAGAGAAAAATTAGCGTGCTTAAGGATTTGTAGCATGTCAAAAGCCAACACACATTGGCTGGGAATTGAACCCAGGCCTCAGTGTGTAGTAGGTAACTGATTTAACCACTAAACCACCAACACTACATGCTGAAGCCAGCCTAGCATGTACCATTATGATCAATCCAAGAGAAAAATTAGCGTGCTTAAGGATTTGTAGCATGTCAAAAGCCAACTCACATTGGCTGGGAATTGAACCCAGGTCTCAGTGTGGTAGGTAACTGACTTAACCACTATGCCACCAACACTACATGTTGAAGCCAGCCTAGCATGTACCATTATGATCAATCCAAGAGAAAAATTAGCATGCTTAAGGATTTGTAGCATGTCAAAAGCCAACTCAATGTCACTTTGCAAATGTCGAAGTGCTGTACCTGGTTAAAGGGAGGTGGCAGGTGTGGGCGCCAGTGTGGTGCACGGCCTAACGACCGTTTCGCAAGGCAGGGTGCCTAGCTTCTTCTGAAGGAAAAGTGCACAATGTGACTAGAACAATGGCGGACTTAAGTATGCGTCGTTCGCATACTTCCGGTCCGCTGTGTAAGGCCTGTCCCTCCTCTGTGATTGGTCCGGACGTTGCCTGCGTGGAGGGGCAGAGGACGGGATGGGCGCGGCCAACTAGAATGATCACAGGCGCGCGTCAGTAGTGATGCTGCAGCCATGTGGTCTGTGGACACGCCCTCTCTTTCCTCTTAGTGCAGCTAGAAGCGTGGTGAACGCTAAGGAAATCGTAGCGTCATGTGGTTGCTATGGTGAGCGGGATAGCAACGTCCCGCATTGGTGCTGAGGGACGCAGGAGCCCGTCAAACGTAGCCCAACCGTACATAATGCATGGACAAAGTGTTAAAACCGCTGCTAAACCGCGGCTAAAGCACATATTGAGATGACGTGGAGAAATTCTCACATGTCAGGGCTTATTAGCCCATTGGCTAGAAGCTGAACTAAGCAGGTGGCTCGAGGACAAGAAATATGAGGAGGGGTGGCAGTGTACCTAAAGGGTGAGTGAAAAGAGGGGAGTGAAAAGAAAAAGAAAGAGAAGAAGAGAAGTGAAGTGAAGGAAAGCGATGAGAGGTGTGGAAAAGAAGGGTGATAGGTACACCGTGGGAGGAGTGAAGTGGGAAAGAGAGGGATGGCCCAAAGAGTGTCTACGTAGGGGAGACTAGACAGGTACATATATACCTTCCCTTTTTGCTCCGCTTTTTATTGATCTACTTCAATTTTAATTGATAATATTAATAAATATTACTATGTATCCTCTGCTGACCGCGCTTTTTTACAGTTTGCCATTAAATGAACCTGTCTAGTCTCCCCTACGTAGACACTCTTTGGGCCATCCCTCTCTTTCCCACTTCACTCCTCCCACGGTGTACCTATCACCCTTCTTTTCCACACCTCTCATCTCACTTCTCTTTCTTTTTCTTTTCACTCCCCTCTTTTCACTCACCCTTTAGGTACACTGCCACCCCTCCTCATATTTCTGGTCCCCGA